>NC_068981.1:148655211-148656346 GCF_001194135.2 Octopus bimaculoides
ATGTATGGATTTGATAAATAAATTCAAAAAGGGATAAAACTCTTTTACAAGAATTTTATCAAGAAGCCACTGTGTGGCGTTATTATTTTTCTGTAATAATGTCCTTTATATAAATATAAACGAATAAGTATGTATGTATGTATATGTACTTGCGTACACATACGTAAACACATGCATATAATATATACAAACACGCGTACATGATACGCACATATAATATAATAATATACACGCACACTGAAACACAAACACACAGGCGCACATGAGCATACATGGAAGTATTAAAAAATATATAATGGATAGTTCTCTGTAATATTCTTAATTCTTTAAATCAGTGTTGCTTTTTACCTGGTCTTAACAACTCACATTCCTCTCATCCCTACCGTATGGGAACAATATAATGTAGTAATAAGTGGATTGATGAGACGTTAGAAATATTGTAGGGAGATATATTAAGTAATTAATCATTGCCACTGTCAGACTAAGTGGAAGACCAGCCACCGCCAACACATACCAACACCAACCAACACTGTTACCATCTGTTCGCTTAACATGGTAGATACATCGTCATATAACATCGTAATATTCTGTAAACACGTGTCTGCGAGTGTACTTCATTTTTCGGTACATGTATATACGTTCACGTACAGACACACGTATTTAAGAAAAGATATTTCCCAGTCTGTATATGCACGTGTGTGTGGGTATGTGTGTGTGTGTGTGTGTGTGTGTGTGTGTGTGTGTGTGTGCTCGCGCCACAGTCCTTGAGCTATAGTTACTAAAATCTAAAAGAGTATATATACATACACACTCTCTCACGCGCGCTCACAGAAACAGATACACATATAATCATGTTTTGCATGTAGGTATGTCTGTATGTATATATGTATGTATGTATGTATGTATGTATGTATGTATGTATGTATGCATGCATGTATGTATGTACGTATGTATGTATGTATGTATGTATGTATCTCTATCCGTCTACAACTATACTATCATTAAGCGTTGTGTGTTCGTACGTGTGTTATATATTCGTATGCATGTGTAAATCTGCCGTATGCATTGGTAAATGTATGTGACGTTCATATATATAAATGGGAATGTATATATATATATATATATATATATATAT
>NC_068981.1:148657604-148658053 GCF_001194135.2 Octopus bimaculoides
GGGATCTTTTTTGTATAGTGCCGCTGAATTGCCTCGAGTTCTGCTGTCCGCTTAACACTGTGTCGTGACCACAACTGAGAGCAATAGTCTAGGCGGCTCAGAACAAATGTCTTCCATAGAGTCAACATGACTTTTTGATCCCTTGTACGGAATGTCCTCAGTATCCACCCTACCAGTTGTCTGCACTTTGCTGTCAACTTGACAATGTGCATGTGAAATGATGCATCACTACACATGTTGATGCCCAAATCTCTTACTGTTTGTGGTTCTGGGGTTGTAGTACCTCCAGGTCCTGTGTATGCCAGTTGGGAGGCACTTGTAACGAAGTACTTGAATTTTTTTTGCATTGAACTGCATATATGTATGGATATATGTATATATATATGTGTATATATATATGTGTATATATATATATACGTATGTATATATATATATATATATATATATAT
>NC_068981.1:148662151-148663179 GCF_001194135.2 Octopus bimaculoides
AGTTTTTGTTTAACTGTAATTCCACACTAATTGAGAAGATGTATGTTCAAAGGCATCCTAATAGGTATCACCGCGTCTATTATCCAAACTTATTGTATTTAGGTTTTATATTATCTAATGCATTCTTGTCTTCTTTCTTTTTATAGCCAATAGGATATGATTTAATGGAGATAAAGCTGCTATTTGTAGCATGTCGAGTGAACATATGAAGGCACCCTGTTTAGCTTGTTTGTTGTACATATAATAATAAAAAAAATTAATAAACAACAAAAATAATTATATTAGAATAAACGAGATGTACAGCACATCTGTAGATCATTTTATATTATAATGGTTTTGTCAGACGAGGAAGGGTAGCATATATACCAGACCCTTTTGGCAGAGAGGGTAGGGATGAAGATGATATGTCTTCAGTTGTTGTTGATGATATTGTAGTAGTTGTTATTTAGTCAAAAATCAGCCGTTACCGAAGAAATGTATTTATCAAAGACATACCAATTGTGATCTTCCCTCCTTTTATACAGACATTGTGTGTTTCCAACTACATTAACCAATTATCTAACGCGCCTATTTCTTAAGACTGTAGAGTATGAATTACTGGAAGATTTGGCAATAATGTTAAAGGTTACTTTTGCGGCACAGGAGTTGCTACTATAACCAACAAACTAAGAAGACATCGAGTTAGCTTCAGCCCAGCAACCTTGCCCAAAATCTTGTAAACAGAGTGGAGACGACCGCTAATGGCACCCAAGTACAAGATGAAATAGAGAGTAGCGTATTTTATAACCCTATTACGGGTTCAGTCCAGCTAGTGGGCTACATAAATTCATTTCCTCGATTTCACTTCAGAAGGATTCTTTCGGACTCACGGTTGCAGTAGAGAACACTTGTCCAAAATAACGCTTAGAGAAGCCGAACCAGGAAACGCGGAATTGCGAAGCACCGACATCTCCCCGCTCTCTCTCTTTCCGTCTCTCTCTCTCTCTTTCTTTCTCTCTCTCTCTCTCTCTCTCTCTCTCTCTCTCTCT
>NC_068981.1:148664921-148667417 GCF_001194135.2 Octopus bimaculoides
AGAGAGAGAGAGAGAGAGAGAGAGAGAGAGAGAGAGAGAGAGAGAGAGAGAGAAAGACAGAGAGAGAAAGAGAGAGTGTTTGGAAAACCATTGACTATATTTAAAACACATTTATAATATTCATATAGCTACAGACTGAGACCTGACGCAGGATTTAATGATGTCACACTATCAAAGGCTATTTGGATCTTTACACTATTTCCCCTCTTTGATAATTATTCCAGTTAGTCGATCAATGGAAGAATCTAGCTACTCCTAGACTTAAGTGAAAGTAGGCTACTATTCCATAGACACTTGTACCTTTAACATAATCCGCTCAACGTAATCATTTGAATTAAAAGATACACCGTCCAACTGACTGACTGACTGACTATTTTCCTCTGTTTCCCGCGACCGGTTCTACAAGGTTTTGGTCGACTCGTGGTTTGGGTAATGTTATTATATACTTGCCTGAAGTTCCGTGCAGTGAGATCGAAGCTGAACAATCCTGATTGTTAAATAACGTGTTAATCTTTCAATCATGACTGTACCCATGTAGTGTAAATTTTAGCACACATGCATGCACACAATAAGGGTCTAGTAAACCTGGTATAGTTTTGAGTTGAACTATGGCATGCATCGAGACACAGAGAAATGAAATATGTTCCATCTCGATACCTATTATACAATGCATAGTGAAATAGCAAGTGATGTTGTACGATGGATAGTGAAATAACGTGGAGACTGAATAAGTACTGATAGTGTCATACAGAAGGGACATTAACACAACGCTGTCTGATAATGTTAGAGAAGGAATAATGAAATAAAATACATCGATAATGTTTATACAACCAATAGTGAAATAACGTGTACATGTAATGCTATAGAGTAATTAGTCAAGTAGTGTGTACTGCAAATATTTTACAATGATTTATGATGTAGGGTCAGCAAATATTAATAATATGGCAGAATGAATGCATAGTGAATATTAGTGACATAGCATGTACTATTACGCATAATGTACAGTGAAACACTGTGTACTGTCGTACAAGAGACAGTGTGTAATGTTATACAATAGACAACGTACAAGAAATAGTGTGTAATGTTATACAATAGACAACGAAATGTGTACTGTTAAAGAATGGAGAGTGAAATATTGTGCCATGTTATTATACATTAGACAATGAAATAGCGTGCACTGTTATACAATGAATAATATAATAGTGTGTACTGTTATACAATAGTGTGTGCTGTTATACAATAAACAATGAAATAGTATGTACTGTTATACGATAGTCTGTGAAATAGTGTGCTATTTATACAAAAGTGTGTGCTGTTATACAATAAACAATGAAATAGTATGTATTGTTATACGATGGTCTGTAAAATAGTGTGTACTGTTATACAATAGAGAATGACAATGTGTACTGTTATACGATAAAGAATGAAATAATGTGAACGGTTATACAATAAAGAAAAAAATAATGTGTACCGTTATATAATAGAGAATGAAATAATCTGTACCGTTATACAATGGAGAGTGAAATAGTATGCAATCTTATACAAGAGATAATGAAATAGTGTGTACTGATATAAAACAGACTAATATGTACTGCTATGCAACCTACCGTGTAATAGAAAATAGTGTTATACAATGCATTGTAAACTAGTATGTTTTGTTGGTGTAATGTAATGAAAAATTAAATAGCATGCACTGATAATGTTATACAATGGAAGAGAAAAAACAATATTTACATAACATTTGTTTAAAACGTATTAAAAAAATTTGTACTATAAGGATGCTTTGTAAGCTCACAAAAGATGAAGGCTATACATACAGATGACTAATGTGCATTTAAATTTATACACGCGCACGCACACAAGCATACATATATATTATAAACATATATAACATAGCTACATCTGCATGTCCATCACGCAATCATATATACACAAGTATCTGCGCGTAAATGCATGCATGTGTGTGTGTGTATGCGTGAGTGTGTTTAGAAATTGAAGTAGTTGGTACTATAATCTATCCTAGTGGTTTTCAACCCTTTTTTGCCTATGAACCCCTTTAATTTCTATTTTGCTCTACAGGACCCTAATCAATATTCGTTTATGTTTTTAAATAAAATTCCGTTATATTTCCATAATTAAATATTATCAGGAATTGAATTAAAAACAAATTGAAATATTTTGTGTATCGTAGAATTACATTCAATCTATTGCAGATAAATTTTTCACAGCAAAGTCTTATATGGACCCCTAAAGATCATATCGACTCCTAAAGGTGACATGGAAGAAACCCTAAGGGTTATATGGAGCCCGGTTGCGAGCCAGTGGCCTGTCCGGTGTCGTACAGATTTGACATTCTTTTAAAGGTACACACAAATGAATCTATACATCCATATATCACATTATCTATCTATCTATCTATCTATCTATCTTCCACATTCACACACACAGCACAAACACACACACACACACACACACACACACACACACACACACACA
>NC_068981.1:148667580-148669642 GCF_001194135.2 Octopus bimaculoides
ATATATATCGATATATATGTATCGATTTATATATGATTTTATTCAATGTATAATCTAAGCAAGTAAATGCAATTTTATCACATAAGTGTTTATGTATGTTATATCAAATACGATATATATATATATATATATATATATATATATATTTGTGTGTGTATGTGTGTGTGCGTGTGGACATATATGTAAAATGTTATAACTTATTAGACACAATACAGTGAAATGCCAAATTTATGAATGCAGTCATATAACATAATTTCGCAAATTTATCTTTCACATTAAGAATCTTGAAGTACAAACGACGAAGATATGAACTACACAGGCAATGTGCGAGTGTGTGTGTGTGTATTTTATATATATATATGTGTGTGTGTGTGTGTGTGTGTGTGTGTACATTTATAGATGGAACGATGTATATGTATATGTTAAAATCAAATCAATAAATCAATTTATCTATGTATATACATACACACGCATACACACACACACACACACACACACACACACACACACGCATATCTATGTATATGAATATACATACATACATACATACATCTTTTATCTCTTACTTGTTTCAGGCATTAAACTTCGGCCATGCTGGGGTATTGCATTGAAGAATTTATAGTCGAATGTATCGACCCCAGCAATGTTTTTTAAAGCCTGGTACTTATTCTATCGATCTGTTTTGCTGAACTGCTATGTTACGTGGACATAAACACACCAACACAGCTTGTCAAGCTGTGGTGGGGGACAATCACAGACACAAAGACACAGACACATAGATATATACATATACGAGGGCTTCTTTCAGTTTCTGTTTACCAAATCCACTCACAAGGCTTTGGTCGGCCCGAGGTTATAGTAGAAGATACTTGCCCAAGGTGCCACGCAGTGGGACTGAACCCTTTACCATATGGTTGGAAATACATACGTACATATATTTTTGCATGTATGTATGTATGTATGTATGTATGTATCTATCTATCTGTCTATGTATATATATATATATATATATATATATATATATATATATATATAGTTGAAATTAACAGAAAAACAAAATCCGAAGACAGGTGTATGAACAACAAGCAGGTGTATTATTTTGACGATCGAGAAAGTGAGAAAGTCTTTTACGTTTCTAGCCTACGCTCTTCAACAGAAAGGAATAAAATGAATAAGAGAGAATAAAAAAAAGTTGTAGATTTATACGTGCATGTATATATATATATATATATATATATATATATGTGTGTTATATATATATGTAAACGACACACACATGCGATGCAGATGAATACTCATATTTGGCTTTTGACAGACTATTCTGGGAGATGTTTATCAATTCGTCTGCAAAGTCTTTTGTGCAAACTGATCAACAATGTCAATATATTTTAATATGCATGTATATTTATATATAAAATATACGTTTATGTAGATTATATATATATTTGCGCGCGCGCGCGCGAGTGAGTGTGTGTGTGTATGTCTATGTGTGTCTGTGTGTGTTTTAAAAATACATGTATATATATTTTGTTCAGCATATAATTTCTGTGCATTTTCATTTTGTTTTAAGAAGTCTGGTTATAGTCATCTTGAATGTCATATTCTTATGTATGTATGTATGTATGTATGTATGTATGTATGTATGTATGTATGCTTGCATGTATGCATGCATGTATGTATGTTAGTTTAAGAAATAGAAAATCCTCGGTAATGAATAGAAATGTCTTTTATTTTACCACTTCAGTAATTAGATGTTTATATGTTTAATTGTTAAAGTGAAAAATTTTCAGAAAACCCATTTCTCTTAATTGATATATATATATATATATAATATACATACATACATACATACATACTCACGGTGGTGCACCAGCATGACCGCAGCCACTTGGCTGAAACACATAAATAAATAAATAAATATGTGTGTTTGTGTGTATGTGAATGTATTTTTCTACATGTAGATATCTAGATGTATGCATGCATATGTAAATGTGTGTGTATGTGTGTGTATACATACACACACACACACACACACACACACACACACACACACACATATATA
>NC_068981.1:148670417-148673806 GCF_001194135.2 Octopus bimaculoides
TATATTATAATAATAATATAGATAATATATAAATATATGCATATATACATACATATATGCGCATACCTACATCTATATGTATACATACATGCATATATGGGTACAGGACATCACAAAAATGTTAAACAATGAGAAACGAAGACAGAAAACGAACTTTTTTCGAACAACAAAAAAAAAAAAAACAAACATAGAAACGAGACATATACATACATGCATGCGCGCGCACCCACACACAGCCACACATACGCAGACACACATATATGCACGCATACATAATTTATTGTTCGACTATAGTATATATATTTATTGAAGATGCTATGCTTGAGAATCGAACTCGGTCTCACGTAGTTGGCAAACGAAGCCGTTACTATGAATATCTTCGTGATCCTTCGTTGCCTTACCAATGCTGACCGTTGGTTTGTTATGTTGGTTTTTATGCCATCTTCCCTCCTCACCCAAACATATAAACACTATATGACGTATGTTACTTTTTTCTAGGAATTTCACTTGTCATCGTAGCTTGTTTCTTTATGTGATGCCTGTGTAAATTTCTATGCTCCCACCGCCACTTTTATTTTATGCATGACGATGGCTGCTTCTCGTAGTTTTTTATGGTTACTCTTCATACTATTCACAAATGTAATTTATGGAAGTCATCTTTTGAAATGCGTGTATGTGTACACTCTTATTAAGATATTAAGTCCGTCGTCTTCTAGGACGTATATATTTTCTCTCGATATGTGTTTATGCATGTCTATGTATGTATGCATATAGGCTTGTATCATTTCTTTCGCCTTTCTTTTTATAGTTTCTTACACAAATATATATATTTTCCAGAGGCACAAATATATGCACACACATACACTCTCTTAGTCTATGCATACGCACATCTTAAATCCACACACACACAGAAGCAAATCGAAATTATGTATATAGTTATCTACCCGTCCCTCTACCCAGTCACTCACGCAGCCAACTATCTCTCCCTCCCTCTCGTCTTCCAGCCATCCACCCATCCATCCGTCCGTCGTCCAATTTTCTGTCCTTCAAAATCTCTCTATCCCTATCAGCAGTGCATATACAGAAAGACTACCTGCAAAAAATAACAGTCAAATCTCTCTCAGATCACATCTTACTTTCAGAAAATGGAAGCAATACATACATACATACAGAGTAACGTAGTTTACATTGCAGACTATTGTTTCAGTTACAGTGTAGCTGAAACGAAACCATCTAAAGCTTTGATTTTCATGACTGTTCCATAAAGCCTGAGCTAAGCAACAGCAGCGGCAACAATAACTGCAACAACAACAACACCAACACCAATTGTAAATAACAAGACCACGTGGGGAGTTCCAACGTGGTCACTCGACCTGCTAGAAGTAGTAACCAAGTTAACTGCGCTGCCTGAACAAGCAAGGAAAGACTCCTTGGATTATATGATGTAAGATACAAAATGTCAATTAAAAAACAGGATAGCTTTCTGTTCCACATGGACTTGGGGCTAAACAACAACAGCAGTAGCTGTAACCAACAAATCAATGAATGCATGCTTAGAATGCCACTCGCCTGCTAGAAAGAGTAGTCAAATCGCTTTCTAATCAAACTCTTCAGCCACAAGGAAAACACATTATATTGATGTTGTCCCATAACGCACAAAGGTAGAAATGATGCAACGGTTGTAAGTAGACCATCGTTGATCATAGTTCTGCTTTAAGGTGGTTGGGTTGATTAAACATTTATACAACTGACGTTATAATGGGTTCTGTTATTCGGAGATGGCTGGTCCCGTGCCTCTTCCATACATGCACTCTCGACCCACTCGCCCATTCTCCACTTATTACCCTTGTTGTGGCCGGACCTCCTAGCTTGGCACTAATTGCTATGCCCAATCTTCATTCCTCCACAAGAACACCGGCTCCTTGGACTTTCCTTATTACTTATGTCTTTCTTGCAGGTGTCGACCTGCAAAAGTATAAACAGAACCTTGACCACATCAACCTCATAAGCAATCCTTATCATTCAACGTCCAATCTTTTTGCTTGCATTGGTCAGTGTAAAATTTGTGGTGGCGGATGTTCTCCCTGTCGCCAACCTTTACCTGTTTCCAAGTAATGTAATAAGTAACCCTTAGATAAATAAATAAAACTATTAGTAACCAAAGATACTAAATACTAAATAAATTATACTATACTACTACTTAAAACAGGTCAGTGGGCAGAATCGTCTGAGATTCGGACAAATGTTTTGTGGTCATTGTTCTGGCTCTTTACGTTTTCTGAGTTCAATTCCCGTCTAGGTCAAAATAGTATCTTTCATCCTTTTCAGACCGATGAAATAAAGTACCAGTCAAGTGCTTGTATCAACAATATTGACTATGACCTTTCTCTCAAAATTGCTGATGTTGTGCCTAAATCAGAAACCAGTTGTTCTGATTCTTCTTATCTGTGATTTTCCAATTCCGCTGGGGTTGGCTCTACCTTCCATTCCTTCAGGATCGATAAGCAGAGCACCAGTCAAGTACTGGAGTGGATTTTTTCTATCTCATTATACAGGGGATATGTCATTGGAGGTGGAAGTGGGAGGAAAAACTTACAACGTCTCTTGCTTCCAAGAAACGGAGGTAGGGTGAGCGAGGAGCTAGCAGTCATTTCTCATTTAGCGTGATTTATAAATCATTGAAAGAAACCAGAAAAAAATGTTCATGGATAAACCGATATGATGTACAACACGCTATGATTAAAAAACAAAACTGGTAAATAGAAAATACATTATATACCTCCATAGCCAGGAAGGTGTTGACAGATTCAAATCAACCCTTCGTAGATCCAAGCAAATGTATTTAGCAACTGTTTATTTTAATGTTATTATTAGTGCCTATTTCTTTTAATTTTATGCTTTTTTTAAAAATTATACAGTTAATTAATGATTGATACATTTTAATAATTGAGAAAAAAAACCCACTGCCCCGGTCGAAATTTTGGTTTCGGCTGATACTCCGGTATGTAACAACATTTTTACTTATTACAAAGACATGTCAGGCTGAAGAACTAAACCCATTGAAATCATATGAATAAGTTGGTACCTTGAGGCTAAGATCAATACTATATGAAGCATAGAGAAAATATGGCGACTGTTCTTTTTCGTACACTGAACTTTACTGCCCTATACTGGATGTGTGTGTGTGTGTGTGTGTGTGTGTGTGTGTGTGTGTGTTGTGTATATATTAATAGAAGAAGCATCAGACAAAAGGGTCGAGAGTTTCATGCGTTTCGTTCGATAAATGCTAACGCACGAAACTCTCGGCTCTTGAGTCACTCTATGGCTTCAGATAAATATTAACAAATACACATACACACACATACGTGTATATATATATATATATATAT
>NC_068981.1:148673967-148677115 GCF_001194135.2 Octopus bimaculoides
TATATATATTAATTAAACTGAATAATTACTCTATACTTTTTGTAGAGTACGTATTAGTTATACTTTTACAGGAAGAGTGGGGAAAGTGACTTCGCTGTTTCAACCTGCTAGCCTTCGTCGAAGAAGATGGGCGAAGTACATAGTACACTCCTTGATATACCCACAATAGATGGGATAGTCATTGTTGGTATGCCTTTCCCTATAGGGCTTCGCTGAATCAAGGTTGTATATTAGAATTTCACATAGTATAATGAGTTGAAACATGAGTGCACACACACAAACACAAACTGTATATATATGTATATATATATATATATATATATATATATATAGCGTGTGTGCATGTGTTATCATTATTATTAATCGGCAGAAGTTATAGAGTGACTCAAGTGCCGAGAATTAAGTGCATTGGCATTTATCAATGCACGAAACTCTCGTCACTTGTGTTACTCTGTAACCCCAGCCGATTAGTAATAATAAATATCCACCTAGCTATCCTTAACCTCTAAAATTAGCAAGGGAGGTACATTTTAAATTTCAAGCAGCCGTAAAGGGATATTTTGTCAATTAATCACCTGGATAATCTCAGTTGATTGAAGATTTTCCAGTTCTTTGTATTAAATAAACAAAGCCTGTATTGCTTGTCCTTTTAATCCGTAGAATGTTCCCTCGAGATATTTTGCCTTTTCCACATTATTTAACATGTCTGTACGACGTGTATTTCTGGTTTGGAACTTTTCGCAGAGGCAGTTATAACTGTCTTGGATTATTGTAATTTTAGTATATCATTACTATACATCTAATAAGCTGATCTGCCAACTTTTTATTCCAGATTGAAGGAGACGCCTATTACAGTACTTTGAACACACCTTACTAAACACTGCTTGTCACAATTCTAGAATGCTAACCAACTGTTTGACAGAGATGGGCAGGAAAACTGTCCCCGCCCCTCTCCATAACCCAGACTTGCTCCCTGTGACTTTTGGCTATTTCCAAAGTTGAAGGAGAACCGCAGGAGCAGTCTTTTTGAAAACGTTGAAAAGATGAAGAAAGCTGTGACAGAGGTCCTGGACACTCACTTTGGAAGACTTTCATGGGGTCTTCACGAAGTCGCTGGAGAGCTACAAGTGCATTGAAGTCAGAAGATGCTATTTTGAAGGGGATTAGAGTTTTGCACTTCTTAAAAATTAATACATGTCACTTCTGAAAAAGACACAAAACTTTTAGAATGCATCTCCTATATAAACAAAAACTAGTCTGCAGAACATCTCGCCATAATTTTTCTTTCGTTTCTTTTTTTATATATCTCTTCTTTTAACAACGAGAACAATGTCTGTGATGAGCCAAAGTGATAGCTACAATTACTTTGGTCGTCGACCTGATGAAAATAACAGATTTCCTTCAAATCACAGTTTAGGATCTTAAAATGTAATGCTATTAATGTCTAATAATGTCTGAAAATTAATATACGAGAAGGTGACAGCCGAAATATCTTTGAACAGAGCTGACAATAAGTGAAACACAAACAAGACCAATAAATAAGCATATGTCTAGTCGTTCAATCTGCTGGAAATAGCGACTATATCTTCAATTTACACCCTATCATCTTAAAAATAAGAATGACATGTAATCTAAATATACTAAAAGATGGTAGGGCTTAAGCTGGGATGACTTTGATCATGATTTACAACAAAACAAAAATAAAAACAACAAGAACACAACTGCTATGACATCTAAACGATCAACAAAATTACCATAGCCAATAGCTGTATCTTTCAGGTAGTCACCAAATCTATTAGAAGTAGCAAGAGGTCTTCCTCAAGTAACAGACACTACCGTCTTGAATACACGAGGCTTTGTAGTTATAGATACAGAATAAAAATAAATATATAAATTAATAAAAAGACTAGAACGATATGGGTGGAGCTACCTTACCTTGATCATCGATCAGTATGAATTTAGTTTAAACAATTAAAACCAATAATGCCTACAGCTAAGACTGTCTTCATAGAATTAGAAGTTCCAGGGCAAATCAATACACTGGACCCTATAATATTTATTTATTGAAAGCAAACCACGGCATACATAGATCTGTACTGGGGCCCCTAAACTTGTGAGACCCCTGGGCAACTGCCCAGTGTGCTCATACCTTAAGACGGCCCCGACTACAGTAGCATCATTAAAGTGGCTTTTCTAATACCACCACAATAAAAGAAACTTCAATGTCACAGTATTATATATAATATTGGTTTCAAATTTTGGCACAAGAGTAGCAGTTTCGTGGGAGAGGAAAAGTCGATTAAATCAACCTCAGTGCTCAGCTAGTACTTATTTTATCGACCTCGAAAGAATGAAATGCAAAGTCAACTTTCGGTGGAATTTGAACTCAGAACGTAAAGACGGATGAAATGCCGCTAAGCATTATACCCGGCATGCTAATGATTCTGCAAGCTAGCCTCCTTAACATTATATATAATATTACCATGCCACACACACAGACACACACAGACACACACACACACACACACACACACACACACAATTTGTTTAAAGATACATGTTCTCGATGTTCTGAGATGCACATTCAGTGACATTTCCCGTGCCTCATCGGCTTTCGGGTCCTTCTAAATCAAAATCAGATCCCTTTGCCCGGTTGACTCAGTCGAGGTTGATCCAGTTCCAGCTTGCAACCCAATGGTGACAAATTATTGGTCTACCTTCTTTAACCAAAGCTACCTAGTGAATTTCTTTACAGCCCTTTATAGTTCTCTTCGCTGCTCCAGTAACTCCAAACTTAGTCAGGCATTTGCAGAATCAACAGCCCCAAAAACATCGACAGGTGCCTGCAAATCCCGAGTTCTGCACTCTTCTACTAGATCTTGGTATGTGGCAGGCTTTCTTTCATATACAATATACATGCATTCATGCACATACATACATACATACATACATACATACATACACACACACATACATGCATATACATACAAACACACACACTCGTATATATATATATATATATATATATATATATATATATATGTGTGTGTGTGTGTGTGTGTATTATAATACACACACATATACATGAAATGTATGTATATATATATGTATTATAATAAATATATATATATATATACATATATATATA
>NC_068981.1:148677349-148678741 GCF_001194135.2 Octopus bimaculoides
ATATATATATATATATATATATATATATAAATACTATAGTAAATATACTTGCAAATACACACACACACACACACACAACAAAATACATGTGTATGCATATGTATATGTAGGTATAAATATGTATGTATATGTGTATATTTACGTATGTGTGTATAAAAGTCAGGAAAAATCCAGTACTTTGCATAAAATATAGGTTCTCCACGTTTGCCGTTTATTTTTTTAAAGAAATATGCCCCATCGATTATAAAACTTTCTTTTCCGTAGGGGTTCTTTAAACAATACAGTAACAAAAACACACACTACTAAAGAGAAAATAGAAGTATAAACAATAGAAATTCAGATCCCTACCCATGGAACTTATGCATACATATACCTTCACTCTATGTATAGACAAAATACAGCCATAAATTTTCATGCATATACATATATATATACATACATACATACATACATATATCTATAAATATGCAAACGATTGTATTTGTACGCGTGTGTGTTTAGTCACACACACACAAATGTATGTTTATATATGCATATATACGTATATATAATACACACGCACACACATATGTATATATATATATATATATATATTATACAGTCATATACGTAAATGCACATATACGTATATGTCAGGCAAAAATAGGACGTATTGTAAATTGTGTATATCATGTTTTATATCATATATATATATCATATAATTTATGATATATACGTATAGATGTGTGTGTATACATATATAAATATATTAGCTATAGGTAAGTACGGTACAGGGATCCAAGTGTTGGAAATTAGTATCGTACATTTTATATATATATATATATATGTGTGTGTGTGTGTGTGTGTGTGTTTGTGTGTGTGTGTGTGTGTGTGTGTGTGTGTGTGTGTGTGTGTGTGTGTGTGTGTGTGTGTGTGTGTGGGTATACGTGCACATGCATATGTATACACATACAGAAGATCCGAGGAGGCCTTTTGGCGACGCACAAACACTCAGCTGTGAGTGCACTGCATCTTACAGCAGAAACAGCTGTAAGCTAATGCAGTTGATAACGTAATTTCACTCCCCTTGTTATTTATTTGATTTAAATTTATATGGAAATATATCTATATAGACACACACACACACACACACGCACGCACACACATGTACACTTATGTATATATGTATGCATATTTATTAGAGGGGTCAAATTATTTTTTCATTAAATGTATAAATTATTGGAGTCATTCAATTCTAATTTACAATTAATACTCATACATACTTATCTACTATGCATATTCATAAAGTATAGAATATACATCTATATAATATATGCATACAGTATATATATATGTGTATGATATTTATGCGCATATATATGTGTATATGATATATATATATATATATATATA
>NC_068981.1:148680998-148681801 GCF_001194135.2 Octopus bimaculoides
GTGTGTGTGTGGTAATGCTTCAACAAGTAGAAAAGCATTCGATCATCTAAGAAATTAAAGATTATATATATGTGTGTGTATATATACACACACACACACACACACACACACACACACACACACACACACACACACATATATATATATATATATGTATATATGTATGTACATACACACACACACAATTCAGTACAAAACTACTGACATACATTTAGAAATTTATAAACCCTTACTATGAGAAGATAATCACATTATTTCGTATCTATGCATAATTAAATATGAACTGTCATCACACAAATATGCAAAACAGACAATCTTCCTGGGTGGTAGCATAATTCCATGATAAGCCGGTAATATCTTGCCGTAGGACGGTTAATTGCGGTATTCCTATATCGATTTCTGTTCATGCAATACGTAGATATAGCATAGAAAATACGTGCTTATATCCTTATTTATCCCTTAATGATGACTTACATTATGAAAACTTCTGTCTCATAGGTGTGTGTGTATTATATATATATATATATATATATATATATATATAGATAGATAGATAGATATATATATATATGTATATATATAAATAAATATAAGTATAATTCTTTACGTACGTTCCAGTATTGCATCTAACTGTACACACAACACTCACACACACACACATATATATTTTTTGTGTACAGTTAGATGGATATATTTTATATGCAGATATATATACATATATGGATATATATTTATATGCATATATATATATATATATATGGATATATATATATGTGTGTATATATATATATATATATATATAT
>NC_068981.1:148683960-148690500 GCF_001194135.2 Octopus bimaculoides
TATATATATATATATATATATATATATATATATATATATTCATATATATGTATATATATGGATATCTATATATCTATCTATCTATCTTATCTATCTACTGTTTTTTATCGGTAAAATATTCATATTGCCTCAAGGGCCGAGAGGTGGTACCTGATTCTATACCTCAAAATTATATATATGCAAGTGGTTGTAAATATGTGTACTTGTATGAGTTATAAAGTAAGCGCATACATGAAATTACACCCCACACACACACACACACACTCACACATACACACACACACACGCCGACACGCGTGAAATATATTACCAGCGACGAATTCATTGATACATTTAAGTTGCTCCATTTTCCTGAATTGAAACCCAAAGTAAATTTTTGATATTTCAGTTTCCTACTATCAAACTACTAATAAATAGTGTGTGATGTGATAATTATTTGGCATATCGTAAATTTACAGTCGAATGCAAAAGTTCTACGTAGAATTACATTAAGTCCCACCCGTCAATTCGTGGCGAGTGGTGTGGATCTTCTCGTATATAGACTCCCCTAAATATCTAGTTTTTATCAAGTGTAGCCCTCCTCCGACAATATTTTTGTGTCATAAAATAAACCTAGATCTATGCGTTCCCTTGATTAGCCTTTGGATAGGGGTCCTCCTTTTGGCACTTCACTTTTTATAATGTGATGTGTACATTGTTTATTTATGGCGACTTTTCGTTTCAATCGACTTGCTATGGAAACTACTTGCGGTCCATCTCTGTAATGCCCTCGGTGCCTTTTTGGTGGTCATAAACTAAACCATGATGATGATGAGTTCAAATCCCGCTAAGGTCAATTTTTTACTTTTAATTCTGTCAGGATTAATAAAGCTGGGGTGTAGATTTAATCGGTAACCCTTCCTACTTAAATTTCAGGCCTTGCTTATATTAGAAACAACAACAACAATATTATTATTATTATTATTATTATTATTATTATTATTATTATTATTATTATGATAATTATTATTCCATTCACGGCATGTGTTCGAGTGTTACGCTTAGCTATAGGACGAAATCGAAGACCTGAACGAAATCATAAACGTAGGTAAAAACGAAAATCTGTAAGTTATACATGAAAGTAGAAATAAGGACAATTTTAAAAATATAGAATTTTCACAGATTCCGCTTAAATAATGTACCAGTCATATACTGGTGTCGATGTAATCGACTATCCTTCCTCCCATTGCTGGCCTTGTACCAACATTTGAAACTAAGACAGCGAACGGGCAGAATCGTTAGAGTGAAGGACAAAATGCTTAATAGCATTTTTTCTGGATATTTAAGTTCTGAATTCAATACCACCGAGATCGATTTGCCTTCCATCCTATCGCGATCGATAAAATAAGTACCAGTGGAGCACTGGAGACGAAGAAATCGAGTAACCTCCCCACCCTTAAGATTGCTGGCCTTGTGCGAAATATGAAACCATTATAGGTGTGGGCTTGTACCCATGGGGGTCAGGCTAATCCTAGTTATGTAGCGTTCCTTGATTAGCCTTACCTGAATGAAAGACTGCATCATTCATGTGTCCACATGTTTTGTATACATCGGCGCAGGAGTGGCTGTGTGGTAAGTAGCTTGCTTACTACTATAGCCTCGGGCCGACCAAAGCCTTGTGAGTGGATTTGATAGACGGAAACTGAAAGAAGCCTGTCATATATATGTATATGTATATATATATATGTGTATATGTGTGTGTGCGTGTGTGTTTGTCCCCCCACCATCGCTTGACAACCGATGCCGGTGTGTTTACGTCCCCGTAACTTAGCGGTTCGGCAAAAAGAGACCGATAGAATAAGTATTAGGCTTACAAAGAATAAGTCCTGGGGTCGATTTTCTCGACTAGAGGCGGTGCTCCAGCATGGCCGCAGTCAAATGACTGAAACAAGTAAAAGAGAGTAAAAGAATGCATATACATTTTTATTTCATTTTCCTCTAATCTCACTTTCTCTTCCTCATCATTTTTAAATCTTCCCACACAAATTATAAACTCGTAATGTCGTCCCCTCATTGAAGCCCCTGTGACAAATACAAGAAATCATCATCATCGTCATTAATATTATCATTATAAAGTAGGGCGGCGAGCTGATTGAATTGTTAGTACACCGGGCAAAAATGCTTAGCGGCATTTCGTTCGTCTTTATGTTCGGAGTTCAGATTTCGCCGAGATCGATTTTCCCTTTCATCCTTTTGGCGTCGATAAAATAAGTATTAGTTGAGCACTGGGGTTCGATGTAATCGACTTAGCCTCTCCATCAAAATTGCTAGCCTTGTGCCCAAATTTGAAACCAATATTATTATTATTATTATTATTATTATTATTATTATGAGGCAGCGAATTGACAGAGTCGCTGGAACGTGTAGCAGAGCTTTCCAGTTTTATATTCCGACTCTGTAATCTGCGCTCAAATCCAGCCAGTGTTGAATTTGCCTTTCATCTTTAGGGGGTTGATAAAATAAAGTAACAGTCAAGTACTGTAGTGGATGTTATCGATTCACGCTTTGTGCTTATATTATTAGAAAGAATATTATCAAAATCGCTGCCGTGTCGGACAAAATGCCTAGTGGCATTTCGTCCGTCTTTACGTTCTATGTTCAAGTACTGTCGAGGTCGACTTTGCCTTTCATCTTTTCAGGGTCGATAAATTAAGTACCAGCCAAGCACTGGTGTCGATGTAATCGACTAGCCCCGACCCCACAAAATTTCAGGCCTTGTACCTATAGTAGACAGAAGTTGTGTAGTGGACCAGATTAAAAGAGGCTGAAGACAGATTACTTTCCTATGTGGCCTTGAAAAGGAAGGTGAGTTTGGAGAGGGAAGTCCTCTCTCCCAGTAATTTTATCAGAAGGTGGGTGAATGTGGAAAGAACAGTCTGAGTGAACGGACCTACTCAAAGCATGAAATAGATTGAAGTAAGACGGTGTGGAGAGGGCACTTGGTTTAATGGTCAGGGCGACCGTGGTTTGGTGGGGTTTCAACGACCATCCCTAGGGAAGTCTCCTTCTTTGGGGGCATTTTTCATTGTTAGAATTTATATTATTGTTTTTACTATTTACACGCTATACATTGTATAGTCCTGTGTCATCTCTAATGTTTCTTTTGTGAACCTTTAGAAGTAAATAAAGGGTTATTATTATTATTACGTTCCGAGTTCAGATTCCGCCGAGGTCGACTTTACCTTTCATCCTTTTGGAGTCGATAAAATAAGTACCAGTTGTACACTGGGGTCGATATAATCCACTTATTCCTTCACCCGAACTTGCTGGCCTTGTGCCAAAATTTGAAACCACTATCATTATTATTATTATTATTATTATTATTATTATTATTATTGTTGTTCAGTAGTTTTATTTTTATAACGTGCTTTCACTTCACTACCGAGTGCAGCTCTGTGCGCCTTGGGTATGTGCAGTGGTTTGCTGTGATGTTCTTATTGTTACTGTATTGAAAGTGTTTTGCGTAGGATGTGTGCAGTGCCCAGTAGTGCAATTTTCTGTATGCTATATATATTTGTAAGTCCTGGTGTTTTTGCTATGCATTTGTCATTATTTTTATTATTATTATTATTATTATTATTATTATTCACTGAAATGAAATAATTAGCTTGAAAGACATGTGAACAAAGAGAGAACGCGATAGAAAGATGCAAAAAATATGTATATAATCATGAACGAAGATTGACAACTTACAACAGATATCATCTTGTTTGGTAGGAAATCTGGTGTATTCACTGGCATTGCTGATCGCATCAGCCGTCTTCACTAGTTCCAGTTGTGCTCTATAATGCATGATTGGTGTTGTGTCACTTAGTTTAAACAATTATGCACATACATAAACATATACACACTCACACACACGCATATATATATATATATATGTGTACAAAATATATATACACTTAGGCATACATATATGTATTTGTGTTTATATATTTTTTAAAAGATTAATTGTGAGTGTATAAATATCAATATCCCTTTGAAGTAGAATTATTTTTTTAAAAATATTCGTGTAAATTCATACGTATAGAGACACACACATATCTACATTAGTATGTGTATTTTAATATATATATTTATAGATGTATGCATAAGTGTATATATATTTTTGTCTGTATATATAAGAATCGTTAACTTATCAATGTAGACATAAACCGTTATTGATTTTTATGTCTGAATATTTTGGAATCGAATTCTGGACTGGTCGATCAATTCCTCTGTTAATTTAACTTTTCCTTGATATGAGTTCCGTTATATTTTCCAAAAATGTACAGTTCCAGTCTTTTCCATTGGTAAATCTTTAAGTGTTGTTCAACTTTGCAGTCTTGGAATATTTTTTTCCTGGTATTAAATTGCTTTTTTTTTTTTATTGTTATCAAAATTTTTTTTTCAGTTAAAAAAAATACAGCAATACGATTCTGTATTTGAAATCAATGCGCACTTCGCAAGAAGTCGGAATTTCGTTTACAATAAATTTATATATATATATACACACACAGAAAGAAAGAGAGTGGTGCTTTACGGATTTTTCTTTATAACTATATATCTATCTTCTCTATAAATGAGCTTATTTTAATAAAATTATGCCTGTACATGTATACTTTTGCTTATAAGTGGGTATGCTTTGTGAAATGTGTATGTTTGCGAATGTGTTTATGCGTCAGCGTATAAAATTATCTCTCAAACATGGAGGAAATCTTTTCTCTTCTTTTCTTTTCGTATTTTATCAGTAAATTTTTCCCAAAATGTATTGTAAAAAACTATATATGAAAGTTGAAAGGATGGGAGTGTTTATGTATGTGTGTATGTGTGTATATATATATATATTATATATACGGTAGCTTTATATAGAATCCGAGCCGATGCTTTCCTTCTCTGCTAAAATATCGTATATGTATACGTTATACATATATATATTATATTTTATATATGTATATATATATATTCGTCGTGATCTCCAATCTCCAGTCAACAGCTGTTTAAGGGAATGTCCTGCAGTATACGTGTTACGTTATGTTGTTATGTTATGTTATGTTATGCTATGTATGTATGTATGTATGTATACATGTATGTATAAGTCTGGAAATGTGATACAAAGTTATTGGTCGAGAGAATTAGGAAAGTAATGAGAATAATCAAATAACTTATATAAATATATACAGATATTAGACATATACAAATAATATATATATAGAGCGATATATTTTCAAATATATATAATATATCTGTACATATATAAATATATGTACATATATGTATACGTGTGTGTGTGTGTATATATGTAATTATAATGTGATAAACACTGGCAAAGTCCTGCAGCCGCAATAACACAGCTAAGAACTATAACATCCGACGGCTGAATGAAATATCATAAAGATAGCGGAGCAAACAGCGCTAGGTCGTTGTCTTCTACTCCACCTCATATCCGTCTCCCTCACACTTTGCCTACACTTCCTTCCTCCACTCTACCGGCCCTCTTCCACCGCCTCCTTTCTCTTTCCTCCCGATCTTTTTTTTCTTCTTCTTCTACTTCCTCCTCCTCCTCCTCCTCCTCCTCCTCCTCCCTCGTTTGCTAAAGTGCGGGATGAGAGATCTCGTCGTGGTGGCAGTGATGTGTGTGTGTGTGTGTGCGTGTGGTGTGCGTGTGGTGTGCGTGTGCGTGTGTGTATGTACAAGAAAGAGACAGAAAGAGAGAGAGGGTGAGCGTGTTCTGGGAGTAGCAGGTATAGTGATTAGTGGTGGTTATTGCGTGTATGCCTTATGTACGTGTTTATTTTTGTATACATGTATTACGTGTGAATTTCTGTGTGTGTGTATATATGTGTGAGTACGTGTGTATATGTGTGTGTGTGTACGTATATATATTTATATGTGTGTGTGTGTATATATATGTATATAGTTGAAATTTAGAGAAAAACAACAGACGAAGACAGGTGTACGAACATATGTATATATATACATATATATATATATATACATATATACATATATATATACACACATATGTATATATATATGTATATAATATATGTATATATATGTATATTTATATGTGTATGCATATATGTATATATATGTATATGTATGCATGTATGTATATATATAAATATATATATATATGTATATATGGATATATATATGGATATATATGTATATATGGATATATATATATATGTATATATATATATATATGTATAGGTATATATATATGTGTATATATATGTGTATATGTGTACATATATATATATGTATATATATGTATATATATGTTTAGGTATATGTATATATATGAGTATATGTATTTCGGGAATAAATGATGGATTTTTCCCTTATGAGGTTTTTTCACGCTAGCTACTTGATAAATTCTTGTAAAAGAATTCGTCCTATTATAGAATTTAAATATATATGCATATATGTATATGTATTTATATGCATATATGTATATATATATATATGAATATATGTATATATATATATATATATATATATATATATATATAT
>NC_068981.1:148690854-148693635 GCF_001194135.2 Octopus bimaculoides
TATATATATATATATGCATGCTTATGTGTGTTTGTGTATATCTATGTATAAATATATATGCATTTATTTCTCTACTCATTCATTATATGTTTTCATGCATATCTGGACATGTATATACAGTACATAAAATGCCCTGTATATGCGAATGTGTATGTTTCAATATGTATATGTGCATTTATGTATGTAATGCCATGAAACATAATGTATGTGCATACGTACATACATACATACTTACATATATACATACATACACACACACACACACACACACACGCACATATATATATATATATATATATAGATATAGATATGAATGCATGTATGTGTAAATTCATATATATGAATGCGTGTATATGTATATATTCATATTTACAGATGTGTTTGTATGAATGAATATTTGTAATTGTGTTTGGATGTATGAATGCGTGTATGCATAAATGCCTGCATGAATGTGTGTATGCATAGATTTGAGTTTGTATAAGGATCTATACATACGTACGCATGGCTATTTGTATGTATTAACATGTATGAATGTATTTGCATTTAAGAGCCAGACTGTGACAGACAATCTGTGTTTACAGATTTCTGTAACTTTTCTATCTACAATCTCTTGTTGTTGTTGGTCAATCCTGATAAAGTGTACTAATGATTTATGTTGTGTATATAAGTGCCTACATTGTGGAAGCCATCCATCTTTAATTATGACAGCTGACTGTAAATAGAGGAAGATTCAGCTGCTATTTTTAGCACGACAAGTGACTACTTTATAACCTAGTTGGTTCGTTCGTCTGTTGTATAGTGTAATGTTGCTGTTGGTAGCAGGCGACTTTGGGTTCCTTTGAACTTATCGTCGTCATTTTCACGTAAACTGGACATTGTGTAACTCTAACAACAATAATAATGGCTTCAATTTAGGCACAAGGCCAGCAATTTTGGAAGGAAGTTGTTGATACCATTGACCCCAGTACTTAACTAGTACTTTATTTTATCGACCCCAGAAAGGATAATAAATGAGATTTGAACTTAGAGCGTATGATGATGAGGATGATGATGATGATGATGATGATGTTGATGATGATGATGATGATGATGATAATAATAATCCTTTCTACTAAAGGCACAAGGCCTGAAATTTTGGGGGAGAGGACTACGCCCCTGAGAGGATGAAAGGCAAAGTCGACCACGGCGACATTCGAACTCAAAACGTAAAGACGGACGAAATACCGTTTATATCGACTTCGATACTCGACTGGTACTTAATTTTATTGGGCTGGCGAGATGATAGGAAAAGTTGACTTCGCCAGGATTTGAACACAGAATGTAAAGAACTAACAATAAAAATGTTGAATACATAGCTGAAATAATGGTTTCAAAATTCGGCACAAGGCCAGCAAGGTCGCTGGAGAGGTTAAATCAGTTACATCGACGCTAATACTCAAGTGATACTTATTTTATCGACTCCGAAAGGATGAAAGACAAAGTCGTCCTGGGCGGAATTTGAACTGAGAAAGGAAATGCCGCTAACCATTTTTGCCCGGTGTGCTAACGACTCTGCGAGGTCACTACCTTAGTAATAATTACAATATCGGTTTCAAATTTTGGCACAAGGCCAGTAATTTCGGGGAAGGGTTTACTCAAGTGCTCTACTGGTATATATTTTATCGACCCCGAAAGGGATGAAAAGCAAGGTCGACCTCGGAAGAATTTGAACTCACAACGTAGAGACGGATAAAATCCCACTGAGACGGACAAAATCCGACAACGGACAGAATCTCACTGAGACGGACAAAATCCCACAACGGACAAAATCTCAATGAGATGGACAAAATCCCGCTGAGACGGACAAAATCTCATCTTGTTCGATGTGCAAACGATTCTGCCATTTTGCCACCTTTGTGATAATAATGCTATTGAATGCATAGATGAAATATTAACATAATGACACAGAACAAAGCATTTCTGTCGCTACAATAAAGACCACTGTTCCTTGGAGATTTTTTTTTCGTTATTGTAAAATGACCTATTTCATCGGAGGCAGTAACCTAGGTAGTGTGTGCCACTCGGAGTAGCCCTTAAGTTTGTTGCCCCCATGAAAAATGTCGTCCATGGCATCTCTTCGCCATCATAAAAGCGTCGCCCGGTGCGACCCTAGTCTCCCAGCAACGCTACTCCGCGGAGGTAGCTTGTCTTGCACTTCCTCTATTCAGGTACCTAGCAACTCACTTGTCTCTCCAGTTCTCTTCTCTTTTGCTATGTCTAACTCTGGACCCAATATTAATAATTTATCTGTCATGGTTTTTAGTCCATTCTTCTTTCTGGAAATTTCTCTCTAACAGTTTCTTTCGTACAGGTATTGATCTATCCGCAACAGGTGAAATGGAACATTAGCGGCACGTAAACTTCACCTGTCACGATAGGCTTGCAAAGATCTCACAAGTTCACACACACACTGCTGTTTATTTAAGTCAGATTATATTAACACATAAAAACAATTTAACATTAAACTGAAAGATTTCTCAATACCTTTCTTTTAACTTGGGTACGCATTTACTAATCTTTATAAAGAAAGGGCTGATAATGACTTCAAAGTTTTGGGTTGCTCGCCTTCGGCAGACTGGATGAAACTTCGAAGTCACTGTGAACCATTTCCACATATATAGACCATAATGATATGGTGTATAAAATTGTAAAATAAGAGAAAATAAATTTTGAGGATGAACAAGCCTCTATGATCTATATCGTTATAATTATATATATATATATATATATATATATATATAT
>NC_068981.1:148694075-148696102 GCF_001194135.2 Octopus bimaculoides
GGGGGAATCCCATTAGGTGATTCGGTGCACTCCTTACACAAATCTAGCCCAGACTGACACCCCACAGCAAAGCTTCATGATTATACAGCCGCATAGTTAGAGTAGCCATGCCACTGTCGCCACTCTCACCTCACTCATCTTTCATAAATAACACATGAAAGGGATTCTCTACATGATCAGTCGATCTGCTAAAAATAGCAGCCAGATCTCATTCAAATCACACACTGCAGTCTTACAAGTAATAATTATAATAATACTTTCTACTATAGGTACAAGGCCTGAAGTTTGGAAGGGGGACTAGTCGATTACATCGACCCCAGTGCGCAACTGGTACTTAATTTATCGACCTCGGCGGAATTTGAACTCAGAACTTAAAGCCGGACGAAATGCCGCTAAGCATTTTAACGATTCATCCAGCTCGCCACCTTAATAATAATAATAATAATAATAATGATAATCGTTTCTGCTATAGGCACAAGGCCTGACATTTTTGGTAAGTCATTTACATTGACCGCAGTGTTTCACTGGTACTTAATTTATCGACCCCGAAAAGATGAACGGCAAAGTCGAGCTCGGCGGAATTTGAACTGAGAACGTAAAAACGGACGAAATGCCGCTAAGCATTTTGCCTCGCGACAGGATAGCATATATGGCCCTTGGTTCTTTGCATGTAAGAAGAAAGCGGAATGGTCATTCTTGGAAAGTCTTTGATCATAAGTGTCTTCGATCAAGCTTGAATTAAATTCTGCACAACAACAGCAACAGCAAAACGTTTCATAGGATTTACTAGAGGGGTCACCGCCCTTTTATCCTCGCCTTGCTCTGCAAATGGAACTTAAAGAAGTGGAGAAAGAAAATCTTCCATTCTATGAACTGCTTCCTCTACACCAGTTTATTGCCGCAAGGGTAACAGATGGAGGAACATTACAAGAAAAACTACAAAATACACTTCAAAATAAATACTATTAAAAAAATAGTAATAGTGTTTTAATATAGATATACGAAGTGTATGTTTCTACATGTAACTTATTGAGCAGGTGTGTATGTACACGAAACGACGTGTATACACTTTGATATGTATGAGTTTTTGTATGAGCATATGTACATCTATCTATCTATCTATCTATCTATCTATCTATCTATCTATCTATCAATCTATTTATACACACACACATACACACATACACACATACACACATACACACATATATAAAATGATTAAGGTGGCCAGACGCAGAAGGAAGTAATTCACTGTCAGTAAACGTGACCAAGGGTGCAGTGAGCACCGGCGTTGCTATATACATACATACATACATACATACATACGTACATACGTACATACATACATACATACATACGTACATGCATACATGCACGCGCACACGCACACACACGCACACACAAACACACACTTATATCTATATGAATATAATATGTGACAATTATTCGGTTGCCATAATAAAACTCCGAGTTTCGGATGTCGTGGCGGAAATCTGCTCCGGCATCTCGTCAGTTTTTAGGACAATAAAAAAAATGCTATGAAAATAACCATTAAACAAAGGGAAATTACAATGTAAATGTCCGTTCTTAAGGCAAACAAAAGAGCTATTAGAATGACCGTTAAATGAAGGGAAAAAACCCGAAGGGCTAAAGTGTAAAAAAGTAAAAACGCTCATAGAATTCGCGTATGCGCGCATGCCGGAGCAGATTTCCGGCCCGACATCCGAAACTCGGAGTTTTATTATGGCAACCGAATAATTGTCGCAAATTATATTATAGATAAATCCCTCTATTTACATAATATCGAGGTCCCATTCATTCTTTTGTTGTCTTACCATTATTATTAATATGCAGGAGTGGCTGTGTGATAAGTAGTTTGCTTACCAACCACATGGTTCCGGGTTCAGTCCCACTGCGTGGCACCTTGGGCAAGTGTCTTCTACTATAGCCTCGGGTCGACCAAAGCCTTGTGAGTGGATTTGGTAGACGGAAACTGAAAGAAGCCCGTCATATATATGTATATGTAT
>NC_068981.1:148696499-148697213 GCF_001194135.2 Octopus bimaculoides
ATATATATATATATATATATATACAATTTTAGGGTGAATATGGTACTTAAGTTTAGGCACCAGAATTAAGTATGGTATTATCAATACAATTCCAAAATAAGGTGATTAAAATCAAAATACAATTTCTACATGCATACACACATTCATACTTACATAGATAGATATACACGCATACGTATACATACATACATGTATATATACATATTCATACGCAATACACATATCCTGTCCAGATAGACGCACTCACACATACATACATATACTACACAAATATACATACACATATATATACTACTACAGGCGGTGAGCTGGCAGAAACGTTAGCACGCCGGGCGAAATGCTTAGCGGTATTTCGTCTGCCGCTACGTTCTGAGTTCAAATTCCGCCGAGGTCGACTTTGCCTTTCATCCTTTCGGGGTCGATTAAATAAGTACCAGTCACGCACTGGGGTCGATATAATCGACTTAATTCGTTTGTCCCCTCTGTATGTAGCCCCTTGTGGGTAGTAAAGAAATAACACATATATACTACACACACACATTCATACATGAATGTGTATGCGTGTGTGTGTGTGTGTGATGATGATGTTTATAGTTTGTCCATATATACATAGACTCGTACACGCATAACTTCATCCATTCACAAACACCAGTTTTTATCTTCAGAATCTCCCCCCCCCCTTTCATTGAAACATTTTCTTTCCTTTTTTTTTTC
>NC_068981.1:148698722-148699881 GCF_001194135.2 Octopus bimaculoides
GTTCAGTCCCACTGCGTGGCACCTTGGGCAAGTGGTTTCTACTATAGCCTCGGGCCGACCGAAGCCTTGTGAGTGGATTTGGTAGACGGAAACTGAAAGAAGCCCGTCGTATATATGTATATATATGTATGTGTTTGTGTGTCTGTGTTTGTACCCCCAACATCGCTTGACAACCGATGGTGGTGTGTTTACGTCCCCGTAACTTAGCGGTTCGGTAAAGTCCTGGGGTCGATTTGCTCGACTAAAAAGGCGGTGCTCCAGCATGGCCGCAGTCAAATGACTGAAACAAGTAAAAGAGTAAAAGAGTATATGTACATGTATGTGCGTATATATACAAAGCTATACATATGTGTGTTTATATACAAAACTATACATATGTGTGTATGCACACATAGATATACATATACGTATGTGTGTGTGTATCAATATATCACCCCTTTTCTTACACTATTTATCACAACACCTCATTGCAGTATCATTTTCAAAAATACTGTTTCCACGCCCGTAATCTATACAACTCCACCCCCATTTAAATGCAAATCATAACGATAAAGCCACGGCTTTTTTTTTTGTTTTTTACTTACCTATATATATGTA
The DNA here is from genome assembly GCF_001194135.2 of Octopus bimaculoides. Taxonomy (NCBI): domain Eukaryota; kingdom Metazoa; phylum Mollusca; class Cephalopoda; order Octopoda; family Octopodidae; genus Octopus; species Octopus bimaculoides. Next base: position 148,699,320 of record NC_068981.1, read on the forward strand.
TACTATATCTTATTTAACCTTAACGATAACTCCACCCATTTGTTTTGGCAAACTAACCAATCAATATTGAGTATACAGCAGCAGAGTAACACACCACATGCTTTTCTTGAATGCTGGCGTATAAACCCTCGTTTGTCTTTGTTTACAACCAGCCAACGTTTCTGGATACTTTCTTTTGTTTTGCATTATAAATATTTAGCATGTTCACATGTAGACCTATGTACGAATATAAACACATGTATTTACATTAACATAAACACACAGAAACTCACGCACACACACACACACACACAAACACACACATATATATATATGTATATATATATATATCTCTTTTACTCTTTTACTCTTTTACTTGTTTCAGTCATTTGACTGCGGCCATGCTGGAGCACCGCCTTTAGTCGAGTAAATCGACCCCAGGACTTATTCTTTGGAAGCCTAGTACTTATTCTATCTTTGTCTTTTGCCGAACCGCTAAGTTACGGAGACGTAAACGCATCAGCATCGGTTGTCAAGCGATGTTGGGGGGACAAACACAGACACACAAACATACACACACATA
>NC_068981.1:148706608-148708038 GCF_001194135.2 Octopus bimaculoides
ATAAAAGGTTAAACTTTATATATATATACAAAGTTTTGATTTAAAAAAAACTTTAACGATATTATAAACTATAAAGATTAATAATTAATCAAATAATATTAATCAAAAATAATCGAAAATATATCAACACTATTCCAATCGAAGTTCTAATATTATGTTGAAATGAAACTATAACTTCTAAATAATATAGTGTTAAATAAGTTATCTATTAAAATAATCTATAAAGAACCAAATGAATAGTATAAAAACAAGAATACATATTATTTTCAAGTAGTAGAAAATCTTTAGCAAAGTGAAAACAGTACTTATCCATATATGGGTACAGAGCATCACCAACAGTAAACAACATGAAATACGGAAACAAATGAGTTCAATGCGCAAACAGCGAGAGAAACAAGTGGAAAACAGGACAAGTAACACAAAGAACGACCCTTCATCAGTTCTTTCATTTTCCGTCTACCAAATCTACTCAAGGCTTTAGTCGGCCCGAGACTACATTAGAAGACACTAGCCCAAGGTAACACGCAGTGGGACTGAACCTGCAACCATGTGATTGGGAAGAAAGCTTCTTACCACACAGACTCGTCTGCGCCTATATATATATTCTTTTACTATGTTACTTGTTTCAGTCAATTGACTGCGGCCATGCTGGAGCACCGCCTTTATATATATATATATATATATATATATATATACATAAAAGGGAACACTCTGTCGGTTACGACGAAGAGGATCCTAGCTAATACGATCAACGGAACAGCTTGCTGGTGAAATTAACGTGCAAGTGACTGAGCAATCCACAGACACGTGTACCCCTAACGTAGTTCTCAGGGAGATTCAGCGTGACACAGAGTGTGACAAGGCCGGCCCTTTGAAATACAGGTACAACTCATTTTTGCAAGCTGAGTGGACTGGAACAACGTGAAATAAAGTGTCTTGCTCAAGGACGCAACGCGTCGCTGGGAATTGAACTCACGACCTTCCAATCGTAACCCGAATGCCCTAACCACTAAGCCACGCGCCTTCACACACACATACACACACAGAGACAGACAGACAGACAGACACACACACACACACACACACACAAATACACTACATACATACATACATACATACATACATATATATACACACATATATATATATATATGTAGATGAATATATATATTGATATTGATATTACACACACACACATATATAAAATATTTATATATACATGCAGGTATTTTGCTGTGTATTAAACGTGCATACACTTATGTAAATAATAGTCAGTGTATGTATACTTATATGATATGCATATATGTCTATGCTTGTGTGTGAGTATATGTGTGTGTACGTGTGTGCCAAATAAGTAATGAATATAAAATCATATGTAGTAGTTGTAATTACATGCATCAGTGTATGTCTATATATATATATATATATAT
>NC_068981.1:148710850-148712564 GCF_001194135.2 Octopus bimaculoides
TATCTATCTATCTATCTATCTATCTATCTATCTATCTATCTATCTATCTATCCATGTATGTGTGCATATAATTATATTATATATGCATATACTCATGTATACATGCAAGTATATTATTTTATATTTATACATAAATGTATATATTCATATAATTTATGTAAGTTACGTTACTTAGACTAAGTAAACGTTATTTTCCGATTGTTTCTGATTAAGATTTTCCCTTCTCTCTCTCACACACACACACACACACACACACACACACACACACACACACACACACACACACACACACACACACACACACACACACACACACATGCACGCACACAGAGTAATGCTTGCGCATACATTTATATATATCACATGTGTCTTTACATATGGTAAATGATACACATATCTATGTAATACATAAATGTATATAGTATGCACATACATACATTCATACATACACACACACACCTATATATTTGACTGCGGACATGTTGGCGCACCGCCTTCAGTCAATCAAATCGACTCCAGGACTTACCCTTTGTGAACTTCGTACTTATTCTAACGGTCGTTTCTGCCGAACCGCTAGGTTATATAATATATATATATATATATATATATTAATAGTAATGGTATGACAACAAACGAATGAATGAGATCTGGATATTATGTAAATAGAGGAATTTATCTGTAATGTAATATGTGACAATCATTCGGTTGCCATAATAAAACTCCGAGTTTCAGGTGTCGGGGCAGAAGTCTGCTCTGGCATTTCGTCAGTTATCAAGGCAATCAAAAAATACTATGAAAATGAACGTTAAACAAAGAGAAATTACAATGTGATTGATTGTTATTAAGGCAAAAGAGCTGCTAGAATGACCGTTAAATAAGGGGAAAACAGCGAAAGGGGAAAGTAAAAAAGTAAAAATGCTCATAGAAATCGCGTATGCGTGCATGTGCATACATACACATGCACGAACGCACAACCACCTACATGTGCCTACATGCCTATGCTTATTCACACGCGCATGAAACACAAATATACACACCGACACATACGCCTATATATGCACATATATATGCAACCATACATGTACACATATATATGGAACCATACATGTACTCACTGACGCGCACACTCACACATACGTGCACATACATGTACGCGCACAATTATATTGAAATACACGTCTAAAATACGCACATGCTATATAATATATGCATATGCTCACTCACACTCGCGTGAAACACATGCATGTATACCCACAACAAATGCATATATATAATATAATATAATATAATATATACATATATACATATATATATAATATATATATATATATATATATGATATAATACATATATATATAATATTATATATATATAATATATAATACATAATACATATATATAATATATATATATATATATATATATATATATATATATATATATATGTGTGTGTGTGTGTGTGTGTGTGTGTGTGTGTGTGTGTGTGTGTGTAATATAATATATAATATAATATGTATATATCATACATTTAATATATATATATAATATATTTATATATATATAATATATATTTATAATATATATGATATATATATAATATATGTAATGTATATATATGTATATATATAATTCATATATGATATATATATATATAATATATATATATATAATATATATAAAATATTTATATATGTATAATATATATTTATAATAT
>NC_068981.1:148715898-148717146 GCF_001194135.2 Octopus bimaculoides
GGGACAAGAACGCAAAACATCCAGACAGGTGATACAAGAAAGGGACAACAAAACATCCAGACAGACGATACAAAGAAAACAAGGACGGGTCATTCGAAGTTTTCTTTCCTCAGTCGAGTTCCAGATTATCTTCGCAATTTCAGCTAGTTATACTCGAGATTGCTCCAATCTGGCCAGCCCCAAGGAAAATTTAAGCTAAGAGCATTAGATTCCTTGGAAGAAGCAGTGAATGTATACGAAAACAAGGACGGAAAAAATGGAGAAGTTTACACAAATACAAATAACAGGACATAACAACAGTTGTCTTTCGACTAAGGACGAATTAAATTAAGCTGGCGTGTGTGGAAGTAAAACCTTGCGGCAGGGATACAGGATTTCACGGGCACAGGGAGGAATACAGATGTTGCACGGTGGGCGGCCGAACCAAGAGAGAAAGGTCAGGCTTGGCCGAACACCGGTCACGTGGGGGAGAGAAGAGTGGTAGAGGCAGAGGGACAGAAGAAATGAGGCGGGGCGAGAAAAGAATGGCAGGAACACAGTGAAGTGAAAAGAGGAGGGAAAGTGAGCATGAAGAGAAGGCAAGGAAATGTGAGAGAGGGGGAACAAATGCCTAATGTTGTAGTTGAGTTTTGGTACGAGTTATCGATTTCGTCGTTGTCATGCTTTGGTCACTTTTTGATTTTATAACATGTATCAAAGAATGAACAGCACGCAGTGGAAACTTCAGAGTATCAGGCCACACGCTTGGCTTAAATAACCTATTGCACTTTACGTTTGTATTTATTTCTTCCTTAGAACATTACTCGACAACATATAAATATCTAAATCTATATGTGTGTGTGTTTGTGTGTGAGCCTGAGTATGTGTATGTGTGCTGAGACAGTGGAATTCCGGGTGGGTCATTTTTCCAATAAAATCACATGGGCCGCTTGTATTTCATTTCTGTTTCGAATTGTCAGTCAACTAGTTGACCAACTTATCAATATCTAGTAGATCGTTTCCTAGATCATAACATTTATCTAATCAATCAAACAAATGGCCCGTCGGGGTTCTTTCATTTCAATCTGCGAACTTATTGCTGACATGTACTCATCCCCCTCCCCCTCCCACGCACACACATACGCATGCGCACACATGATCTTTTTATATTCTGTCAGAATCATATTCAAGGTCATAATGAAGCATAGATTTTATTGCATGCGTGTGTGTGTGTGTGTGTGTGTGTGTGTGTGTGTGTGTGTGTGTGTG
>NC_068981.1:148717547-148720590 GCF_001194135.2 Octopus bimaculoides
ATATATATATATATATATATATATATATATACATATATGTATGTATGTATGTATGTATATATATATATATATATGCGGCATAAAGAAACACTGCGTTCCAGGTGGCTTTACTGTATACTGTATTCTTAGCATGTGAGCGATGATAGTTCTTATAAATATTTATAATAGCTAGCAAATTTTATCCCTCCGGGACACACGTATTTACAACATATTTCTATTACCCACCCCGACTACTTAAGATACCCGATATATTTTTTAACGAAGTCTGTTTGTACTCATAGTGAGATATATGTGTGAACTCACAACACATACATGCATAAATATATATATATATATATATAGGCGCAGGAGTGGCTGTGTGGTAAGTAGCTTGCTTACCAACCACATGGTTCCGGGTTCAGTCCCACTGCGTGGCACCTTGGGCAAGTGTCTTCTACTATAGCCTCGGGCCGACCAAAGCCTTGTGAGTGGATTTGGTAGACGGAAACTGAAAGAAGCTCGTCGTATATATGTATATATATATATGTATGTGTGTGTGTTTGTGTGTCTGTGTTTGTCCCCCTAGCATTGCTTGACAACCGATGCTGGTGTGTTTATGTCCCCGTAACTTAGCGGTTCGGCAAAAGATACCGATAGAATAAGTACTAGGCTTACAAAGAATAAGTCCCGGGGTCGATTTGCTCGACTAAAGGCGGTGCTCCAGCATGGCCGCAGTCAAATGACTGAAACAAATAAAAAAAGAAAAAAAAAAGAATATATATATATATATATATATGTGTGTGTGTGTGTGTGTGTGTGTGTGTGTGTGTGTGTGTGTGTAGAAACTAATGTAAACACGATTATATAGGTTGGATCTGTAACATATTTTTCTTCATTCATTGATAATGGTGCTTATTTTATTTTCTGTTTTAAATAGCGTTTTGTTTACAATACTTTCGTTGATTAGCAGTTTCCATTGAGCTTCGATCATTGCATTTACAATGAGGCGAACAACGAGAGAACGTCTGTGCAAATCGAATGGAACAAATACCAAAAATTATTTTTATTCGAAAGCTCTGGCTAGTCGATTCTTTTTTATGAAAGTCTTGTATATTTCACCAATATCAGCAAAATGTATCCACCTCCCTTATAACACATGCAGGATTGTACACTGTTAGATTAAATTCCTGTCCACTAGATTTCACTCACTAGACATTAATGTATGATTTAGTGATTCGCTAATGTGCATACATAAAATTAATATAAACAGCAGTTTGCAATGTTTCCCCAGAAAGGAGGATTTATAATTGTCACTAAATGTGACTAGGGTGTTAGAAACACCTACATTATAAGAAATAAGAGATAAAATGCTCTAATTCTGTTGTCAAACCACAAATCACAAATTTAAACATAAACACACACATGTGTGTGTCTATGTATATTTATATTCGATGGGCTTCCGCACAGTTTCTGTTAAGCCATTTTACTCACAATGCATTGAGCGACCCTTAGATATAGTTGACGGTACCGAAGCGTGCAACTGAACAGGAACGTGATTGCAAAGTGAGTTTTTTTTTTTTTACGACACAGCCATATACTTTCAATATATTCGCAAGAGTAACTGGAAACAACAGTTAAGTTTACGTTACATTTCGGTTGTGAAATGAATCGTGAGCTGGTAGAAATGAAAACTTATATAAAATACCTGCGAAATAGTGATTAACAATGGATTATCTGATGATCCTTTTACAAATTTGTGCAAGTACCCTTTAAATATTTTTGGATCTTATATCTACTTTTGATTTGGCTCGAGATAAAATCGAATACTAGAGGGCCAATTGTAGTTGTGTGTAATTGTAGTTTGATTTTATCGGTGCATGATACGGGATCTCAACTTTTGTGATATTCCAGCTTCACGCTAACATCGTCTGAACAACCCTAATGGAATATTTTCAACGTTGTTTGGTCAGGGAAGACCACGGAGGTAAGTGTGTGTGTGTGTGTGTGTGTGTGTGTGTGTGTGTGTGTGTGTGTGTGTGTGTGTGTGTGTAGTATAGTGAAAAGTTTTCTAGATGATGTTATCCACAGGTTAGATAATGCCATCTGGTTCCTGGACTGGAATGCTCTGAGGATCCAAAAGCTCAACGTGCGAGATACGTCGACTCTATTTCTTACGTAGGCGTTCTATTTGAGGATGTTGTTGGCTACTACTACTACTACTACTACTACTACTACTACTGCTACTGCTGCTGCTGCTTATATTTGAGTAATGTGTGTATATATCTATACATATATGTGTGTGTTACATATATGTGTATGTCTATGTGTGTGTGTGTATGTGCATGTGTCTCGACACACACATATGTCATATTCCTTTTTCACTATTCTCTTTCTCGCAACGTCTTCCGCGCTTAGATTGATTATACATACACACACACATATAGGTGTATATATGTATATATATATATATGTATGGCTGTGTGTGCGTGTGTGTGTGCATGCGTGTGTGTGTGTGTGTGTGCGTGTGTGTGTGTGTGAGTGTATGTGAGGGTGTGGATATGAAACTGTAAACGGATGATTAATAAAGTTCATGCTCATTTTATCACATCACCTCATCCAATGCAACATTGGCAATAATCAACTGAAGCTACAGTTTCATAAAGTTACGGCGTATAATTAGATTTCATCAGATTTTCACATACGCATACATACAAACGCATATAGACATGAACACACGCACACACAGAACCATATACTCATATATACGCGCATACACATATATAAACACATATGCGCATGCATATATACACTCAAACACATACGCACTGGCTCACATCCATATGTTCATATACACATATAACCTGACACGGACATCATATATATGTTGATTCACGCGTATATGTGTGTGTGTCCGTGTGTGTGTGTACGTGTGTATATATACATATATTTATATACATACACACCTACACATGCACCCGCATGCACATATTCATACAGTTTGACATTCACAATTATACACATACATCTATATATTCACTTACTCACACCCACATTCCGACACGTA
>NC_068981.1:148720886-148724104 GCF_001194135.2 Octopus bimaculoides
CATATGCACAAATACCTAGATGATGTTGATAAAAGTTCCAATGAAGGAGCCTTGAATCTATGTTAGAGTCCGGCTCTTTCTCTATGGACAAGAAATACAGAAATGAAACTGATTGATAACATACATACATACATACATACATACATACATACATACATACATACATACATACCCAGCGGATGTTAACATAAAGTAAAGATCACCGAAAAAGAGAATACCTATGCCGAACTATTGAGAAATCTACAGCTACTCTATCCAGATTACAAGTTCAGGGTTATACCTGTAATTATTGGGGCACTGGGATATGTAACACACTGCCTAAATACCAATCTTGAGAAATTAGGCTTCTCAAAACCAGAAAAGAGAAAGCTGATTCTAAGATTACAGATCCAAGCCATCACTGGAACTGTAAAATCTGTAAAACTTTCCAGAAGTTTATCATTTAAGTATATATAAGCTTGTTTAGATATGCAACTATATGCATGAGAATACATATATAAAATAAAACATACAAATCTGCATGTATACATAAATAAACATACAAAAATACCTTGTTGATGTTGAAATTCCAATGTAGGAGTCTTGGATCTAGGTTAGAAATCAGCTCTTTCTCTATTGGTAAGAAATCTTGAAATAAAACTGAATAATGGCTGACATACATACAAACACATATATGCACACATACATGTATCTTACTAGACAAGGTTGCAAATTTGTAGAATCGCAAAACCATTCGGAGAAATGCTCGTGGTATGTTTTGCAGCTCTTCACATTCGGAGTTTCCATTCTTCTGCGGTTAATAATATAAATCATGATGGTCTGAGCGTACAACTTCCGAGGGGAAGGAGATAGATATTATGATGAATAACGTTTTCAATGAGAATTATGGAATTCATAGAAAAGGTCCTTTAGTAGAATTGAAAGCTTAACCTGTGCGTTTCAACACACGTTTCATCTTGACAATGTTATATTATAGTCATCTTGGAGAAAAGTAAAACGTCGAAAAACGCGTGGTTTTAGCTATAGTAAGGCAGTTTGTTGTTGAAACAATCTTATGATCAAAGGATGTCGTTACGACTCATGATACCTTGTCTGTTCCGGAGTGTCTACAACTACATTATCAAATCTCCCTTGCCGTGTTTTTTCAACAGTAGTGTGTGATTTACCAGAGATTTGATTTCTAATTCTTGTAGATCGAGCGCCTACCTAAGAGCTCCCGTAATGACTTAAATGAAGTCAACTACTTGAGTGCAGTACCATTTCAAGCAAATTCACTAAACCACAAAACACAGAAAAAATTGTATAACGCAACCAACCTTACATTTACAAGGCTCAACAGATTATCTCTTCTAACACTTTTCATATCTCCAGTGAAGAGATTAAAATATTAAGCTTAAAGTTAAGAACAACAAATAAAAAATAAAATGTAACAAAGAACGACAAATTAAAAGAAAGGAATAAGAGAGAAAGAGAGAGAGAGAGAGATAAATGAGATAATTCACATAAACTGGCAGAAATATATGTAATGAATTGAGAGAGAGAGAAAGAGAGAGGGAGTGAGAGAGAAAGTGTAAGGAAAGTGGGAGAAAGTGATTGAGTAGAGCAGAAAGAGGGAGACAGAAAAGAAGTTACATAAGCAAAGGATGAAGGACAGGAATTTAGACAAGAGAGATAGAGAAAAGAGGCATTAGAGGGAGGGTAAAACATCTTGAAGAAACGGGAGAAGCAAAGAAACTGAATGGAAAATACAAATTCCAGAGAGATAAAGAGGAAAAGAGAGTGGTAGAGAAAGAAGAGACTAAATGAGATCTGAATTTTTATCTTCATGTGAAGCATGTTCTTAAATTTTCATTCAGCGGGAGATAATCCAATGGAAAATGGGGAGGGAGACTTGGAGGAAGACATACAAGGATTATAATGATTTCAAATTTTGGTTCGAAGCCAGAAGTTCTAGAGGAGGGGTGAAGTCGATTACATGCTTAAATGGTACTTATTTTATCGACCCTGAAAGGAAAGATGATAAAGACGACCTTGTGGAATTTGAACTCAGAACATAAACAGAGGAAGAAACTGCCACTAAGCATATTCTAACGGTTCTACCAGTTCGCCGCCTTATGCTCGGATTATAGTAGCTGATCTAGTTTCGACATAACTTCGAATACACGTGCGGTTATATACATTCACACACAGTCACACACATACAGATATATTCATACATGCATATATACATATATAATGTTAACTGTCGGAAGAAGGAGTAAACAATAACATGGTTAACTTGCCTGAAGATACTGTATATTAGTTCTCTAGCTTAATACCACAAAATGTTCTCCGATGATCTGTTCTGGTTAAGCATCCAAACGAGCTTGGAACAACCGATGCAGGTTTAATTTTGACCTTCATTATGTAAGTCGTTACGCAAGAAACGCTCCTCACTCATTTTATGCCTATTTCACACTAGCATTCCCATTGGTTATCTTCTTTTATCCTATTTCATTTCGTTTTTGTTTTTCACTGTGTTCAGTTCGACGGACCATTGTCTGTGGCTAGCTTGTAGACTATTTGTTTACTTTCTGAGACAATGTAAACTTCGTTGAGGTGACTTGGCCTGAGGATTAGCTACGCTGAGCAGTGTTCATTGCATTAACGACTTACATAAGGGACATCAGCGAGTTATGAAACAATTCCAGCTTCTATTCTACCTGTTCCACTCCTTATATTTTTTAGCAGCATTACTTGGTGAACTGTAAATTGTATGGAAAACAATTAGCTTACTGAAATTTTCCTTTTAAACTTCGATATGGGAAGAACTGTGTAACTTAAGATGTTAAATATTTATTCTATCGTGTACTGCCCACTCTTTTGTTCTCTATACTAACTGCCGCTTATTGCTTGAAACTTACTAACTTTCTACACTTGGATCCCTCGATCGTATTTGCCTACTCTCTCTCTCTCACACACACTCGTATGTATGTATGTATGTATGTATGTATGTATGTATGTATGTATGTATGTATGTATGCATGTATATTCTCATGCATATATAAACATGCACATATACACATATAACCCTAAAAGTAATTAAACATATAAATATACACACATACAACCCCACATGTAATTATCTGTCTACCTAATATACGTATAGATATAAATGACACACACACACACACACACACACACACACACACACACACACACACACACACACACACACA
>NC_068981.1:148725781-148728281 GCF_001194135.2 Octopus bimaculoides
CTACCCTAGCCCCAGACCAACTAAAGCCTTGTGGGGGGATTTGATGGCGAAAACTAAAGGAAGCCCTTCAAGGCGGTTTTCCAGTACAGTGGCAGTCCAATGGCTGAAACGAGTAAAAGATAAAAGTTTATCTATCTATCTATCTATCTATCTATCTATCTATCTATCTATCTATCTAAGTGCAGGCGTGATTGAGTGATAAGAAATTTGCTTTCCGACCACATGGTTCTGGGTTCTGTCCCATTGGTGACACCTTGGGCAAGTTTCTTCAACTATTGTCTCGGGCCGACCAAAGCCTTGTGAGTGGATTTGGTAGACGGAAACTGAAAGAAGCCAGTTGTATGTATATATATGTACACACACACGCACGCACACACACACACACACACACACACACACACACACACACACACACACACACACACATAAGTGTGTGTGTGTATGCGTGTCGGTTTGTCCCCTACCACCTCTTGACAACCGGTGTTGGTGTGTTTATACTCCCGTAACTTAGCGGTTCGATAGAAAAAGTTTCCGATAGAATAAGTACTAGGCTTAACAAAATAATAATAATAATAATAATAATAATAATAATAATAATAATAATAATTACTGGCGTTGATTCATTCGATTAAAATCTCTTCGACTAAAACAAGTAAAAGATAAAAGGATATATATATGTGTGTGTGTGTGTATGTGTGTATGTGTGTATATATATTGCGAAGTTGTAAGTGCTCAAAACAGCTGAAAAATAGCGTAGTTGAAGACGAAAAGCAAAGCTGAATTCGGCGAGATACCGGTAGATATTTTGCCCGACTCTTTCCCGGTTCTGTCACTCCAACTGTCTAAAAGCGTAGTTATAAGAAAGTTAAGTATGTCATTTATATGGCTTGAAATTAGTATCCGGATGCTTGTTAATTTGAGTTGATGTCGATGATCCGCTTAGGAATCAAGAAAATCCCCTCGGATAAAAAGGAACAAAATAACATCAACCCGATACCAGCGTGAAGCCATATAATGGATTTAATGCTATAGTTATTACTATATAATTTCACATATACACATTACGTTCAACACACTTTCTTGCAGCTGTTTATTGAGCACTGTTAATGTTTTCGAACGGAAAATCATAAACCACACACTTAACTTACTCAAACATATACAGGAAAATACGTATATGCGTGCATGAAAATGCGTATATGTGTGTTTTTGTGGTATGTGTGCGTGCGTGTCTGTGTGCGTCGGTGTGCGTGACATATGTTGGGGGATGTATTCAATACATGTAATAAAATTTATGTATTCCTTTACATGAAACTATATATAGAGGTAAGTCCCGTTTTACGATGTTCCATTTTACAACTTTCCACATTAACGAGCTTTTCAAGACTCCTAAAAAAAAGGGAAAAACAAAAATAAAATAGAAATACCGGATAAATCACAACTTAACAACACACCCAAGCAATGCCTATTAAGTCTAAACACGCAATATGTGCTTTGGATTTTCGCGGTGCATTGTGGTATGAGTGATACGGATGAAAACAGTTGTTTGTGTTCAGTTGGTTGTATGCGTTTTTACTCATTTGTTACCATGTTCACAGCGTTACTTATGGAGTTTTTTTTTTTCACCACCATCGGAGCGCGAAGCGTTCTTCACGTGCGTGAGTTCGTGAGACGGTTGTGATATATAAATAGTTTTGAATAAGAACCAGAATGAGAAGTATGAACACGGAATGTGCATGTGTACACTGAATTCATAAAACGGAAGAGGAGAATAAAACGAGTTATGCGATGGTCTGCATGCTACGTCTGACACCGCTACCAAGCAGCTTTGCTGCAATTTTCTTCTTTCTCAAGGCGGCGAGCAGGCAGAAACGATAGCACGCTGGGCGAAATGCTAAGCAGTATTTCGTCTGTCTTTACGTTCTGAGTTCAAATTCCGCCGAGGTCGACTTTGCCTTTCATCCTTTCGGGGTCGATAAATTAAGTACCAGTTGCGTACTGGGGTCGATCAAATCGACTGGCCCCATCCCTCAAAATTTCAGGCCTTGCGCCTAGAGTAGAAAATAATTTTCTTGTTTCTTTATAATAAAAATAATCCTTTTTTATAATAGGCACAAAGCCAGCATTATTGGGAGAGGGATAGGTCGATTACCTCGACCCTAGTGCTCAACTAGTACTTAATTTATCGAACCCGAACGGATGAATGGCAAAGTCGACCATGGCGAATTTTCACCGATGTGCTAACGATTCTACCAGCTCGTTGCCTTACATCAACAACAAGAATGGTTTAAAATTATGGTACAAGGCCAACGGTTTGGGGGAGATAGATAAGTCGATTGCATCAACTCCAGTGCTCAACTAATTAGTACTTAGTTTATTGACCCCGAAAGTATAAAAGGCAAAATCGACCTTGGCGGAATTTGAACTCAGAACTTAAGGACGAACAAAATACTGATAAGCTTTTTCTCCAGTGTGCTAACGATTCTGCCAGCAACAAAAAAAA
>NC_068981.1:148729564-148735914 GCF_001194135.2 Octopus bimaculoides
GCTAACGATTCTGCCAGCTCGCCGCCTTTCTGAAGTCTAAGATTATTACAGCGTATTTTTTTTAATGAATTGCTGTTCTTTAAGCCCAAGTCGGCTCTAATCGAGAAATTCTACAATGAAAGTCATCTGAACCATGGTTAAATCATTTCCTACGTTTATTCTCTTCAATATTGCATTCAGGCTAAGGCGGCGAGCTGGCAGAATCGTTAGCACGCCGGGCGAAATGCTTTGCGGTATTTCGTCTGTCTTTACGTTCTGAATTCAAATTCCGCCGAGGTCGACTTTGCTTTTCATCCTTTCGGGGTCGATAATTAAATACCAGTTGCGTATTGGGGTCGATCTAATTGATTGCCCCCCCTCCCCCAAAATTTCGGGTCCTGTGCCTAGAGTAGAAAAGAATATTGTATTCGGAGTACATTTTCTAATTCGTCAGATTTAATTTAACAGTAAACTGTAATATGAAGAGAATTTGAATGCTATTTCTTGCCTGTTGAGTGACCAGATAGCGGCTCCTTCCTTGGTTCATTTTCATCAAATCTTAAAGCTGATGTAAACACTAAGATAATTTTTACATTTAAAAAATGAACCATTATATTTTATAAAGAAAAGAGTTGTATAAGACGTATTACATTCGGTCTTCTTTCATGAAGAATTCCTCTTAGATTCCACTACAATTTCTTAGTCTTATATTCATGCTGTGAATACGGCAATCACGACAGCGGGAAACGTAGGAATTTTTGTCCAGTGTCATTGATAGCTTTTCAAACATGTTAAGCTTGCGAGAAATCACATTGCAACCATTATTCAACTGACTCTTCCGGTATGAATTTAATGTCAAGATTACTGTTTTATTTGTTTACTGTGGACTTCTTATTTTTATCGTCCCGTTATGCGCAATCGTTAAATAATTGCTTGTTGTTTTCTACTGAGGCAAAAGTAAAAATAAACAAGAGGAAAAAAAATGGATTTTGGGAGAATTTGCATTGTGATAAGTAAATAGGCCTAGTCAAGAAGTTGCATTTGCATAACTGCAACTACATTCTTACATTTATGTTTGTGTATATATATATATGTGTGTACACACACAATTAGACACATATTTACTCAGAAATACAAACACAAAAACACACTCACTTACATACCCATGTACACACGGAGACGTAAGGTAACCATTCTCAACATTCTATTTTCTCAGACACAGTGATGAGTAGAGTTATGTCGTAAAGTGTATCATCACAGGAAAATTTTTAGGAGTGGCTGTGTAGTAAGTATCTTGCTTACCAACCACATGGTTCCGGGTTCAGTCACACTGCGTGGCACCTTGGGCAAGTGTTTCCTACTATAGCCTCGGGCCGACCAAAGCCTTGTGAGTGGATTTGGTAGACGGAAACTGAAAGAAGCCCGTCGTATATATGTATATGTATGTATATATGTGTGTTTGTATGTCTGTGTTTGTTCCCCCCAACATCGCTTAACAACCGATGCTGGTGTGTTTACGTCCCCGTAACTTAGCGGTTCAGCAAAAGAGACCGATAGAATAAGTACTAAGTTTACAAAGAATAAGTCCTTGGATCGCTTTGCTCGACTAAAGGCGGTGCTCCAGCATGGCTGCAGTCAAATTACTGAAACAAGTAAAACAGTAAAAGAGTAAAGTGTAACAGAAAATAGTCCCGTTTCCCGACACAATTAGAACAGACACTAGACAGACACTTGCAATTCATATATATATATGAAACACGGCGGCTTCTTCTGTGATGGTCTGGGGAGCAATTTAGAGCAATTTGGAGCAATGGTCAATCAGAGCTGGTGGAGTGTGAGGGAAACAGAAACTCAGATAAATATGTATCCATATTACAGAAAGGACTCCTTCTAATCTTTTCCAGTGATTAAAGGAAACTTTTTATTTGTTACATGGCTAAAAATAACCAAGATTGGTTTGAAGAACATGATATTTAAAAGCTTCTATGGTCAAGCCAGTCACTAGATACGAAACCTATTGAACATCTCTGGGGCATAATGGACAGGACAATTCGTAAAAAGAAGAAGAAAGCATCCTCAAAGTCAGATCTTTTGAGATTACTGCATGAAACTTGGCAAGAAATTCCTCAAGAGAATATTCGTTATCTGATCAGTAACATGTCTAATAGGGTCCTTGCATTGAAAAATGCAATGGGCATGTCTACTAAATATTAAATATTCACATTATAATGGTAAATAATTTGAATGTATAGTTTCAGATTTAAATAAATTTTAACGATAAGGGTGTCTATTCACTTCTGTCATATCTGCATGTATATATTAGAGTACTCAATAGTAGAGATTAATAACATTTTTATTTTGGTCATCTCAATTCCTTGTACCTCAAGAGCTTCGCCGGTGTACTCATAGGGTCATCAGGCAAGTTATGTGTGCGCGCGTAAACACATACACACACATACACACACACACACACACACACACACACACACACACACACACACACACACACACACACACACACACACACACACACACAGCACATGGATACCTTTGCATATATAATAATAAGCAGAAAGGGGTCGCGTCTAGACCTGTCCACTAACTCCTCACTGAATCAATATCGCGCTCACCAATTTTCCTGTCAACAAACGTTTTACGCTTACAACCTACTAACAATGACATGTTTATATGCAAAGCTCTAAAATATATCCTCTTAAAATAATTTAATGTTTTATTTAACACAAAATGAATGCATATGGATAGTGTTGCACTCTTGTTTCATTTATCGGGCTGTAGCCATGTTGTGGTACCATTTTGAAGAACTTTTGTCGATCAAATCGATATCCCAGTATTTAAATATTTCTAAGTCTGGTATTTATTTTACCGATCACTAATTATTTAACTATTAAATTAAACAGATGCAACGTTTCTCGAGCAGCGAAAGTGGATTTAGCGAATGGTTCTCAGAGAGACAGGATTGAAGTTCAAATGTATTTTGCTACTATATTTCTTTTTAGTTTCTTTGCGAGTTTCTTTTACTGTTAACTTCGTGGTTAGGAAGACGATTCAGAGACATTGAACAAATGTCAGGCAATGAACAACAATAGTAAAAAAAGCAGGGACATTGAATAATTTAATAATATTGTTTAATAATAACGTCGAAGTTGAAAATCCTTTCATAGTACAACAACGATAGGTGAAGTAGGACTACATATAAGCTTGAATAACCCAATGAAAAAGATATACGGAACTGAAAATGTTATGGTCAAATTGCAAAGCAAAACTATGAAGAGAGTAGAGTAAACCATCTCTATAGATTTTATATAGCTTCTAATATAGATGGTTGGTGTTGTATACGACTTAGTATTGAAGAGATGGTATAGGAAACCAACGCAGAATTCTCCACAGAGTATTTCTACATAAAATATTGACAAAATAATATTGAGTGTATTGAAAACTGTTAATGGATTCAAAGGCAGTGAATATTTTATGATCAGTGAAAAAATTCACTCCAAAGGTACACGAATGAACAAGGGACATTCTACGCTGCTAGAAAGAGTAGCCAATTTTATCTAGTTTAAAAAAAATGACATTAAATATAATGTCTAAATAAAGGTGGTTTGAATGCGCTTCATCGCATAAAACATAAGCAATAGCAATAAAAATCGAGCACAATTGCGTATTTCTGAATGTTTACTTGATTTAAGATGTAAAAGCTTAGAACTTCAACAAAGAAATAGAGAAAACTTGGACTCTTTCCAAATAAGTATTTTAGTAACGTTTTATGTGAGATGAGACAGATCAAAAGCAACTAAGTTATTTGATATATGTTTGTTCAACCCACAGTATCATCCATTATCATGGAAATATTCAGGTTGTTGCCTAACACAAGGTCAACCCTGATCAAGTAGATCTACGACGAAAATTATCCTAGCTTTGACCATCCCGTCATTTTGCTTTTCCTTATTGCTAAATGTTTCGTTCTTGTTTTAAGATAGGATGTGACTTGAGGTAATTCGGTTGATATTTCTAGTAGAAATAGCGACTGTGTAGAAGCTCCCTTGTTTGCTAAGAAGGGCAGCGAGCTGGCAGAATCGTTACCGCACCGAGCAAAAGGTTTAGCGGCATTTCGTCCGTCTTTACGTTCTGAGTTCGAATTCCACCAACCGAAGTCGACTTTGCCTTTCATCTTTTCGGGGTCGATAAAATAGTACCAGTTGAGTATTGGGTCGAGGTAATAGACCATTCCCTTTACCAAAATTTTCAGGCCTTGTGCCTATAGTAAAAAGGATTATTTAGTCTAAGAAGGCGATGAGCTGGCAGAATCCTTGGTGCATCGGATAAAATGCCTTGTGGTATTTCTTCCACCACTTAACGTTCTGTGCTCAAATCCCGCCGAGGCTGACTGTTTTTTTAATCCTTTTGTGGTTCATAAAATAACTACCAGTTGAGCACAGGGGCTGATGTAATCGACTTGTTCCTTTTATATAAAATCACTGGCCGAGTGCCAAAATTTGAAACCGTTATTAGGTTCCAAGAAAGAAAGTCAGTAACTGTGACTCCTGTGAGTCGTTATAGACTAATGAAGAGACAACGGTTTATAATGACCACTCGAATCTTTAGTCCTACATTGTCTATAGTAGGAAATAGGCTGTAACGGAATTCAACAATGTTATTGTCATGTTGAAGAAAAATTTGTGGAGGCAATTAGGGCAATTAGAGGAGAACGGGCATGAATATCGAGTTTGGTTAGACAGGAGTTGTACAGTTTATTATTACTTTAGATGCGGAAAATGCTCCAAAGAAACAGTTGGAGAGACAGAGGGAGTACACAATGCGTAGATTGGCTAGTGTTTTAGTGTATAGGAAATCGAAATCTGTCTGGTGCCTGTTTTTAGAATGTAATATTGCGTGGTTGTCTTTGCAAGAACTAGTTTAAAGAATCAATTCGTTAGTGTCAGATGAATGAAAATATGAGAAATGAAAACGATTTGTCAAGAAGGTAAAACAGAATAATATATACACGTAACCATAAGGAAGGTTTAGAGAAAGTCATTTATGATTCTTTATCAACTACATTAACCCATTACCTACCAGTAATCTCAAATGAGATCACTTAAAAATTACAAATTTCGTAATTATCTGTCAATATTTACACATATCTAATCTTTTTGCTATATCTACTAGGTATATTTCTCTGATATTCAAATGAGGTTTGCTAATTTTTCACCCAATATCTCGCTTATTTCTATTTAAAATGTTATTTTGAAATGTTATTTTGAAATGTTATTTTGAAATGTTATTTTGATCATTCCAGCGTCTTTCTAAGGCTGTTTTATGCTAGAAATCAAAGTTTCATAAAAAAAATTCCAGTTAATAGAATTATGGGAGATAATGGGTTAAAACAAGTGAATTGATATTCATGCCCGTTTTCCTCTCATTGCCCCAAATGATTCCTCAGACCCCAAACAAAATACGTCACAAATTTTTCTTCAACATGACAATAACATTGTTGAATTCCGTTGCTGCCTATTTCCTACTATAGACAATGTAGGACTAAAGATTTGAGTGGTCGTTATAAACCGTTGTCTATAATGACTCACAGGAGTCACAGTTACTGACTTTATTTCTTGGAACCGAATAACGGTTTCAAATTTTGGCACTCGGACAACAATTTTAGGCAAAGGGAACAAGTCAATTACTTCAGCCCCTGTGCTCAACTGTGAATTGAATGTAGCAGCCAGAAATCGAAACCAGGTTAACATGGAGCATCGACATGTTAAAATTTACTTCTTGATTCCTCCAAAATGAGAGAAAAAAAATATTATTTACTAAGGACGAAGCATGGAGTGCTGGACTAAAGATCCCCGAGAAGTTTAGTTACACCCAGTTCGATAAAATAAGTGCTACATAAGGAACTGGGTTTCACCTAAAGCCCCTAATCTTCCTGAATCACATAAAAGAACAAAAAGATATCAATGGATAACTAATCTTCCCCAATCGTCCTTCAGGAGTGGCTGTGTGGTAAGTAGCTTGCTTACCAACCACATGGTTCTGGGTTCAGTTCCACTGCGTGGCACCTTGGGCAAGTGTCTTCTACTATAGCCTCTGGCCGACCAAAGCCTTGTGAGTGGATTTGGTAGACGGAAACTGAAAGAAGCCCGTCGTATATATGTGTATATATGTATGTGTTTGTGTGCCTGTGTTTGTCTCCCGCAACATCGCTTGACAACCGATGGTGGTGTGTTTACGTCCCCGTAACTTAGCGGTTCGACAAAAGAGACCGATGGAATAAGTACTAGGCTTCCTAAAAATAAGTTCTGGGGTCGATTTGCTCGACTAAAAGGCGGTGCTCCAGCATGGCCGCAGTC
>NC_068981.1:148738504-148739476 GCF_001194135.2 Octopus bimaculoides
TGAACACTATCCACTTACCTCTTCATCTTATCATCGTCATCTTCCCTCCAATTCTTGTCTCATCTTCCGCATTCATTTTTTTCTCGCATCCTCCTTCACTCCCCCCCCCATACCTCATACCACGTCTTTCTCTCTTTCGCATTATTTCTCTAACCCCCCTTTTCTCACTTTCTCTTTCACCCTTTCTCTTTCTTCTTCCTCTCTCTCTCTCTATGTCAGTCTGCTTTAATGTTTCTCTTATCTCACTCTCACATACCCGGTCTCTATCATTCTTTTCTCTCTCTCTTTCTCCATTTATTAATATTTTTTCTTCTTCCTGCCTGTCTCATTCCTCTATCCCTTCTCTCTCTCTCTCTCTCTCTCTCTCTCTCTCTCTCACTTTTCTTGTGCCCCTCTCTCTCTCTCTATTCCTTCACTTAAGTCAATTCTTCTTTACTCCTACGGCTTCTCCAACAATGTCTCACAATTCCCCCCCTATCCACCATCATTACACCCACACACCCAATCAACCCCACCACACATGCTAAAGAGTATATGGACCTACACTTCTGAATACTCTTATACAACAGCATTCCACTTTGCGATCCCCTCTTTTCATGTTTTATTTTCGTCCCTTTTTCTTCCTTCTTTTTATGCTTTCTTTTTTTTTTCTTTCTTTCTTTCTTTGTCCTTTCTTTTTGTCTTGAATCTTCTATCCTTTATCCCCCCCCCAGCTTTTTTTTCCCACTTTTCTATCGTTTCATTTTCTACTTTCTGATTTTTCACCTAATTCTTATTTTTCTTCTTTTTTTATTTCATTTTGTCTTGAAATTGTTTTTCTTTGTCATGTTCTTGTTCTTTCCGTCTCCTCCTCCATCTCCGTTATTGCCACCACCACCACCACCACCACCATCACCACCACCACCATCACCACCACCACCACCATCATCATCATCTTATCTTTCTCTGAAAACAATCTATACCCTAACAAAG
>NC_068981.1:148741891-148744121 GCF_001194135.2 Octopus bimaculoides
ATATATATATATATATCATATATATATATATATATATATATATATATATACTCGTACACGCATACACACACACACGCATATATGTATGCATTATCAACATATTTTGTTAGTTATTTATTATGAAATTTTTGTAACAACATCGTTGCTGATAGTGAAGAGAGAATTGGCGACACATAAGAAGCTAAGATTGTACGTAACTTGATTAAAAGGTCAAATGCAGTCTTAATTCTTGGCCTAACTTCTTGGTTTGTCGACAGCAAGACTGGGTCCAATGCCTTTCCAATGACAACTACATGATGATTGAAGGAAAGGAGAGGGGAAATGGAGACTTGGATCCATGTATCAAGATAAATTACTCTTTTGTCAGGGTTTGTCTTTGTAGGTTGGGGAGATACAAAATAAGATTTTGATTACAATGACACGAGAGCATTAGCCTTCATTAATCTTTCACGGCCATCAACACCTCACAGGAGACTTATCACCAATGACGGGTAATAATAATAATAATAATAATAATAATAATAATAATAATAATAATAATAATAATAACTGATTGAAAAAATGAAATATATTGTGGAGGGGAAAAAGTACATGAAACATTACGTAGATGTCTCAATTTTATTCTGTCTTTACACACAAAAACACGCTCGCATCCACCACACACACGCGCACGCGCATGCACAAATGTGAACTTACACACACTCAAACTTAATCATACGCGCACGAACCCCCTGTGTATATGTGTTTTAAGTTTTTAGTACTGAATAGATATTTTAGCGTGGTGCTTCTCAAAATTTATTGATTGTTGCTTTTTTTATTTTATGAAGACCTTTCCCATTCCCGTTGTTATGATTCAACGACCTCCATTTTAAATATAAAAATACGTGATAGTAATAATGAAAGAGAGAGAGAGAGAGAGATATAGAGAGATAGAGAGATGCATCACTATTTAGCCAACCTTTGGTATGTACCTTCGGCCAATATGTATTTTTCTTTAGCTACCTGCTGAAATTTATTTTTCTATTCTGTTATACAGTTCTACTATCCGTGAATTCGCACACATATATATTGATTTCTCTGTCCACGTACAAATTTATACATCTCTGTTTAAACACGTCGGTAGATTATGAGATCGACCAATTATATTCATAGCAAGAATCAACAATATTAAAGGACGCACATTTGTATATATATGCGTATACAACTTAGAACATTATCTAACTTCCTTTATGATATGTATGGAAATATCCACCAATTTTGACTGTGTCTATTATAATATCCTTTAGCTTATTGTGTATAATTTATATGCAGAGGTGGTATCTATTTGGCTTTATCTGTTTACCTATTCATATTTCGATGTAATTATCATTGTTAACATTTGTTATTGATATTCTTAGTGCGGATGCTGCAGTGACTGTAGTCTTACAAACAGGTTATCATAATACCGCGTTTAATTTTCTAAAGTTATTATTTAACCTCGTAACGTACACATTTTTGCTTTTCAATTTCCATGCAAAATGTATCATATTTTTTTTTATTACTTATTTTGAATCTGTATATAAGGAAGAATAAGTATACAAATTAACTTTGAATCAGTTATGACTTATTTTGAAGTTACTGATAGAAATGTTAGTTACTGATAGTTAATGATAGAAAATAGGAATAACATTATGAACAAAGTATTTCAGGCTAGAAATAAGTGACAGATACCTCAGTGTACACTGAACGTATATTTTCGTTCAGATATATATTTACTACACATCTCCGAACGGAAATATACAGGATAATATGTTAAGAGATTTAACAGGCGACGATGACTAAAAAAAAAACTGTACAGATACATCTACAGGCCCCTTTATTCCAGATACCCATATAATAATTTGCACCGCCCTTCTCCAGAGGCGGTACGGGCCACATTGAAAAGCACTGTTTTAGAGTGTGTTTATCTGGACGAAGCTAAGGTATATTTATTTGTACGAAGCTAGTGATTCGGTCTTTTTTTTTATTTGGGCTTTTTCCTGCTACTGGCAATCTGTTAGACTACAACGAAAATTGAATCATTTTCATTTCCACCTTGAGGAATAGCATTGAGTGAAAAATTCTTGAAAGCAATAGACAAACATCAGTTTCATGCGTAAATGCATACATATATTCATACATATCTGTGCACACACGCACACGCACACACACACACACACACACACACACACACACACACACACACACACAC
>NC_068981.1:148744164-148746664 GCF_001194135.2 Octopus bimaculoides
GGGGGGGGGGGTGTATGCATAATGAATTCAAATAAACGAATAAAATTAACGCACAACAAGAGGATGTGCACAAGGAATATATTAGCTTGACGCTCGGTGAAAAGATACAATTTAACGTTTCGAGTATAGCTCTTCGTCGGAAAGGAGAAAGGGAAAAGTCTAAAGAAGGAAAAGAAATCGCCAACAGTACATATATATATATATATATGTATTTATACATATATCAGTACATATTGTAATACATATATAAATACAGCCACACACACACACACAATTTTAAGTAAACTGCATTCGTCCTACTTTGGTTCATATGGGTTTGATCGCTATATAAATTCTAGCATGTATTCAATTTAAGTTTTTCTATTCCATGCCTATTT
This sequence comes from Octopus bimaculoides, assembly GCF_001194135.2. Taxonomy (NCBI): domain Eukaryota; kingdom Metazoa; phylum Mollusca; class Cephalopoda; order Octopoda; family Octopodidae; genus Octopus; species Octopus bimaculoides. The sequence continues at coordinate 148,744,542 of NC_068981.1, forward strand.
ATTTAGAAATTGTTTGAAAAATCGAGACTCATTTACTTACTCGATAACTTAATATGATACTCAATATATTTCTTGCTTGTAGATTCATCAGCGAAACTAAAAGGAGAACAAAAAATTATACAAAAAAAAAAAAAAGCAAACAAGGACGTCTATGACCAAACAAATTCTTATGGATATTTAAAAGAAAAAAAACTTTAAAAGTGTTTCAATATTTCTAAGCACACTATTCATGAGTTCTTTTTTCGATCGTCATTGAATGCTTTTTTCGTACAGTATTTCCCTGTAATTGATGAAGTTTGACTGAAGTTATCTGGTGTTTTCAATGGTCGCTGCCGGGAATAATTTTCGTTTCTCTCCGATGTTGATTGCATTTTAAAGATATTTGTCCTGAGTGGATATCTGAGAATAAATATCGCAGTAACTTGCTTATCAACACTTTATATACATTAAATATGATACATAGCTATTTCAGCTAGCTGCTCCTTCAATAGCGTATACCGGATTTTTATCCATAGTCAGTTACATTTTCACACAGGAGGTATTGTGATTCAATTTCAAAATTCCTTTAATGATCCCCATATTACGGTGCAAGAATTTTGCTTTGTAATATGGTGATCATCAAGCGCATTTATGTAATATGTAGTATTTTGGATTGACTGCTTAGTTTATCAGCAATATTACAGTGTTCCAGCATTTAATTTTGAAGCAGCATTTATTCTTTTTGAAAATCACCCAATAAATGTCCCTGGCAAATGAAGATTATTATTCGTATTTGAATACATAGCATTAATTTCTTTTCATAATACTTATCTCACAACTAGATGCTAACTGAAAATGTAATTTTCCTGCAAGCAAAAATACATTCAATTGCTTCTTAATCTACATGTGGTTGAAAGTGAATAATTTTCAACGGTTCCTCATCGCCTTTGACTAATTTGTATATTACTTTTTAAGATTCTTTTTGCTAGCGCTAATCTGAGTAACAAGTTGCAAATTTCGTCTTAAAAGTACTCAAATTTAGAAGGGATTTCTTCAGCGGTATGGGAACATGCTAAATGAAGAGAATGGCAAATGCATTTTATGAGAATCAAGTATGGATTATAACATGTGGAGAGAGGATTATCAACGCCCCAAAATTTTGTTTCGTCTGATGCAACAGCAAAACAGTTTTTTTTTAAATATTAATTCCAATATAACATGGTGAACGGGCAGAAAATTTAGTATGTCGGGCATAATACTTAGCGGTGTTTAGTTCGCCTTAACGTTTAGATCAAATTCCGCCAAAGTCGACTTTGCCTTTCATCCTTTCGGTGTCGATAAAATAGTACCAGTTGAATACAGTGGTCGATGTAGACGACTTACCCCTCCCCTGGAATTGCTAGACTTGTGCCAAAATTTGAAACTGATATTAATTTCAACGTTGCTCACGAATTTAACGTGAACTCTTCGGCAGTAGTTTTTGTAACGGAAATATTCCTAAAAGTTGTGATACAATATATTTTGTTATTTATATCTAACACACACTCACACACACATACACACACACACACACACACACACACACACACACACACACACACACACACACACACACACCTAAAAATGCTTTTCACAGGCAATATCATTTGACTCGTCCAAGACCAATAAAAATTCACTGTTACCTAAGTCTTCAAATTTTTCTTTCAGTATGGAGGAACGAGCACAGTTCTTAAAACTGAATACTGTGTATTTTCTTCTGTGTGTATTTTCTTCAATAAGCTGGAATCGATGATGACATGATTCTTTTATCAATAAGTTCTATTAAATGATCGATGCAATAAACATTTGCATAATCAGCTACAAATATTGATAACCGTAGTTCTAATTTTTCGACAAGGGGTGAAAAAACTGCTTTGGAAGATTGAATTTCATCTTATTGCAACACTATTTTTATGCTAAACTTAAGAAGCACGCGTTGTTAAACCGGCTTTGTGAGCTCCTTCTTCATTATCGTGTACTTCACAAAAACATTTATTATTATTATTATTATTATTATTATTATCACCATCATCATCATCATCATCATCATCATCATTATTATTATTATTATTATTATTATTATTATTATTATTATTATTATTATT
>NC_068981.1:148751241-148751991 GCF_001194135.2 Octopus bimaculoides
ATTTTGTTGTTAAAATTTATTGTAATAAATTGGTTCTAACTTCTAAAATACACAAAATATTTTAACAATTTTCTTTTACATTTCTTAATAATATTTGATTATATAGGCGCAGGAGTGGCTATGTGGTAAGTAGTTTGCCTAACAACCACATGATTCCTGGTTCAGTCCCACTGCGTGGCAACTTGGGCAAGTGTCTTCTACTATAGCCTTGGGCCGACCAAAGCCTTGTAAATAGATTTGGTAGATGGAAACTAAAAGAAGCCTGTCGTATAAATGTATATGTATATATATATGTGTGTGCGTGTGTTTGTGTGTCTGTGTTTGTTCCCCCCCCCCCAGTATCGCTTGACAACCGATGCTAGTAGGTTTACATCCCCGTAACTTAGCGGTTCGGTAAAAGAAACCGATAGAATACATATTAGGCTTACAAAGAATAAGTCCCGGGGTCGATTTGCTCGACTAAAGACGGTGCTCCAGCATGGCCGCAGTCAAATGACTGAGACAAGTAAAAGAGTAATATAAATAGAATAGAATTTTTTAAACATCGTATGGCTAGAAGGGTTCATCCGAGTAAAATAGGGATCAAAAAAGTCCATAGGCAAAAAAATGGTTGAGAAACACTGCTTTAAATAGATGCCTGTCTTATAACAAAATTAGTTAGAAATCAAAGAAAAAGTCACTATTTTGTTCTTTCTGGTGTCATTTACACATCTTTTAAATTCTAAGAAATTCCCGAAGAAGACACTTGCT
>NC_068981.1:148752102-148759322 GCF_001194135.2 Octopus bimaculoides
TATATATATACACATACATACATACATATATATTCTTTTATTCTTTTACATTTGCCTGCGGCCATGCTGGAGCACCGCCCGTAGTCGGACAAATCGACCACCGGACTTATTCTTTGTAAGCTTAGTACTTATTTTATCGGACACTTTTGCCGAACCGTTAGGTGACGGGACGTAAACACACCACCATCGGTTGTCAAGTAATCGTGGGGGGACAGACACACAAACACACACATACATATACGACGGGCTTCTTTCAGTTTCCATCTACCAAATCCACTCACAAGGCTTTGGTCAGCCCGAGGCTGTAGTAGAAAACACTTTCCCAAGATGCCACATATACACACATACAATGTAATCTCAAAATAGAACAAAATACGATATCAGCATCAGCGTGTTTTTGGTCGCTTTGTTTTTATTTGGAGAGTCCATCAATAACTATTTTATTAATCAGTCTTGATCTTATGTTTGTTAGTTAATCGTTTAATGCATTCTCTTATTCCAGATTGGCCTGGTTACTATGCCATTTAAGAAGATACGATCACGTGAATATTTTCTCACAGATGGATATAATATGGCTGTGGTCTTCAGTTTCAATTTTGCGTTTTAAATACATTGCTGATTTAATTTTTATTAATTATTTCATCGACCACTTGCTGGTAGGAGATTACAAAAAAAAAAAAAAATTATATTAATAAAATAAAAAGCTCCGTTGTTCTGTTCGGTATTCTTTTCGCAGCAATACCACCAAACATACATAATTTGTTGGTAACCCTCTTCAATTCTGCAAAGGAAAAAATTTTAATCCTCCACCGAAAAAAAAAAGAAAACATACAATGGTATGCTCGTACGGGTGGATAAACTTGAATTTGTGGTTTGCATGTCGTGATAAAACATACTGACGCATCTACATACACACAATGGTAATACACACACACACACACACACCCAAAGAACGCATATATAGTACGGTTTAGAAGTTTACTTTGTAGTCTCGATATCCCATTACGTGGCGTCCTGAATGAATGTTCAGTGAGTGAAATTGAATTGACGAAAACCGAAAAGAAGCCTTAACACACACTGTGTCGTACTGACTCTACTGGAGATGGTGTGGACAGTATACGTGTTTCTGGAATGCTCAGACGTGTACAAATTTTACACACGAATTCAATAAGAAGGAAGTACAGTTGATCGAAGAACTGAATCCTATTCGTCGAAATCGAAACCCATCCATCAATCCATCCATCCTTCCATTCTCGCACGCAAATATATGCCCACATATATAATTGCAGTTTAAAAATCATATTATTATAAAAATCGAAGAAAACCTTAAAGCAAAAATAGCTTATAAAGAAGGAAAAGACCTGAATATCCAGGGTAAATAATTAGCTGTAAAATAATCATTAATTAATAAATTAAACGATATATCCGTTTAAAAAATTTTTCACGCTAGATTACATATACATCTAGTAATATATACACATACCAAAAAATCTATAATATACGTATATACACTAAACATACGGACGCAGGTACATGGCTACATACATATACAGACATATAGACTAGACATAAATATATACAAATGCATATATATATATATGCACGCACACATACGCACGCGCAAAAAATCTCCTGGCGTATGCATATATAAGTTAGTTGCTACAGGCGAAAGAAAGAAAAAGAAAAATCAGAGAATAATAAGATGGAGGGAGAAGGAAAAAAGGGGAAAAGAAGGAAAAGAAACAAAAGAAAGAGAAACGAGAAATTAGAGAGAGAAAGGGAAAAACTAATAGAGGTACAGAGAGTGAACTGATGGCGTTCATAAAGACATGAAGCTTATAAAAGACCTATGAAATGTAAACTTTGCCTCTCAGAAAAGTTCTTCATCCTGTTCCAGGATAAATATGCTTTGAACCAGAGACGCGAGCTCTTAAATTCCTACAGGCAAAAAAAAAAAAAAAAAAAAAAAACATCAAAGCAAACGCAATAAATTTGAACACGTGATGGTAAGTTACACGGGATCTAGATTTGAAAATGAGGTTTCCCATATAGAGACCTATAGTTGAAAACATTTTCTCTGAATGGAAATATCGCTTGAATAACACCTTTCCCACTTTAGAGGGCATTAATAACTTCGGTGGAATCCTGGTTTAAGCACCCTATATAACATTTCATAACCTTTTTTCACTTTTTAGAATTTTCAGAAAGTTTTTATGAATTTGTTTTCTATATGCAGGAATTCCTACGATTATAAAAAAAAAATAAAAATAAATAAAAAATAAAAATAAAAAATTAGATGCCTTTCCCCATAAATCCTAAAAGATCTGCTCTTTTTTGACTTTCTTCTTTCAAAATCAAAGTTTAAAATACGGACAGTTTGAATTTTTTGCTTAAATCCCAGCAATGGACCACCCTTGAGTGCATCATCATTCTATTAAATGGGTTTATGGCGAGAAAAGATATTAAAAAACATCATTCCTTTACGTTCAATTGGTGTCTCAGATCGATGTGTTTACAACATTCAAGGTACCTTGGCTCTGAAGTACATTGATCACCCAAGAAGGTACAACTTAAATTGCGCAAACTTTAGCAGCGGAGGGGTATCCAAGAGTAATGACCTGGATGCGGCCCGCCACCCTGAGTGTCTAAGAAATTACGTAGAGGTGTGGTAGTGGTGGTGGTGGGTGCTTTTCCTCTGAAGACCTCCTGTTGTTCACCTCTCCCTGTAGCTTCTTACGACCGCAACGAAACAAATATAAGTTGAAGGTTTTATCTTTATTTTATCAGTTAATTTACTCTGCATGTGTAGTTTGCATTTTACGGAGTTATACACAAAGACGCACACAAATTCACACGCACCCGCACACATACGCGCACACATACAACCCACCCACCCCACACACATACGCACAAGTAATCCCTCTTTGTACATATTCCATGCCGTCATTTTGTTTTCACTAAAGGGGTCCTTCTCGTTTTTACATTTCAAATTAAATACGTTCAAAATATGTAAACATTTCTTGTTTTCGTTTTTATTTCTCATTGTTTCTTCTTCTTTTAATGCGGAAAACGATTATTTATTTTTCAAATCATCGTTATCACTTGGTTACATTTTCATTTCATCTAAATCACCATATTTTTCTATTTTCTGAGATATCAATTCACTTGAGTTTATTTAGTTGAGACACGTGTGTAAATCTTTTAGACATATCCTTCACGCTGTTTCGTTTTCCTTCTTTTTCCTCTCTACCCCCACCCCACCACCACCTTTTCTCACCATCTAAAACTTCCTCAAAATTAATGTGACAGAGTATTTGTTTTAAATCCTTGCTCTTTAACAAAACTATGGCTTTTGAAGTTATGTCGTTTCGTCTTCCTTTGTTTTTTACTTCTGTTATTTTTGTAGTTAAAGTAAAATGCGCGCGCGTACACAGTACACCCACCTATTGTTGTTGGCACTCCGTCGGTTACGATGACGAGGGTTCCAGCTGATCCGTTCGATGGAACAGCCTGCTCGTGAAATTAACGTGCAAGTGGCTGAGCAATCCACAGACACGTGTACCCTTAACGTAGTTCTCGGGGAGATTCAGCGTGACACAGAGTGTGAAAAGGCTGGCCCTTTGAAATACAGGTACAACTGAAACATGAAGAAAGAATGCGAGAAAGTTGTGGTGAAAGAGTACAGCAGGGTTCGTCACCACCCCCTGCCGGAGCCTCGTGGAACGTTAGGTGTTTTCGCTCAATAAACACTCACAACGCCCGGTCTTGGAATCGAAACTGCGATCCTACGACTGCGAGTCCGCTGCCATAACCACTGGGCCATTGCACCTCCACCACATCCACCTATGCACAAACATATATGTATGTATGTATGTATGTATGTGTGTGTATGTGTATGTCTGTGTGTTTGTGTCTTTATGCTAGTCCTCACCACTATTTTAAAACTGGTGTTGGTTTGTTTAAATCCCCGGTACTTTAACGGTTCGGAAGGTCTACCGACAGAATAAGTACTGGGCTTGGGGTCGATTCGTTCCGTTAAAACCCCTTAAAGTTGTGCATTTGCATGGCCGCACTCCAATGATTGAAACATTCCATGATAAATAATAAACATGTCTGTTAATAATGATCTAGCCATATATGCAATTCAGTTTATCGGTATAGCCATCCATAGAAATTGTTTCCCCAGAACTTTTCGTAAAAATAATCCTCTGAGTAAGAAAAAGAAGAAGAAGAAGAAGAAGAAGAAGAAGAAGAAGAAGAAGAAGAAGAAGAAGAAGAAGAAGAAGAAGAAGAAGAAAACAATGATGACGTCAGTGACAGTTACATTCTGGGAGAAATGTAGGGAGAAATGCATAAATACCTAAGAAAGAGAAAAAAAAGCATAGAATCCTCTTTATACGCGAGTTCTGGTGCTAGCAACACATCGCCGAAAACACTTGTAGCTCTTATTGATCCTTGGATGACTCCATACACCAAACTAATGTGATCAATGTAGTTGATGTCTAGTTTAATTTTCTTTTGGACTACAGCAATAGGCACTATCGTATTTTACGTAGTTGTTCAACCTGTTAGATAGATATACACAGGGGCCGGATCTTTTTCAAAGCGTACCCCTTTTATCTTAGAAAAAACGAGAGCACTTTAGATAACATAGCCTTCATTGTAATACATCTTGGAAAAAGACTGGATAATCACGGCTTGCTCAATAAGGACCGGTCTGGAGATAGCCACGACCAACTACAACAATGACACAACAACAGCAACTACTACTACTACTACTACTACTACTACTACTACTACTACTACTACTACTACTACTACTACTACTACTACTACTACAATATGTGTTGTAGCTCAGAAGGAAACTATTAATCCAATGATGTAGTGCAGTGATTCCCAACCTGGGATCCGCGGACCTCCGGTGGTTCGCAAAAGTAGTACTGGGAGTTCGTGAACTAAATTCAAAATTTCATATATATATATATATATAAGGACCAACATATTGAAAGGGGTCCGTGAAAAAATTCATTTAAATAAAAGCGTTGGGAACCACTGGTGTAGTGTAATATCGACGTGAGGAAGACATAGGATGATTTGGAGGAGAGGAGAGACATATGTATCCAAAGCACTTGAATGGTTGGACTATAAACATATGCTAGTTCAGACTAGCAGTTACCGTTATAGTTACTGCGGGAGATGTATAGCGAGAGAACAGAGAGCGTCTGTGAAGCATTGATTGTTACGCTTCAGTTAGTGAATAGTTTCAGCTTTTCAGATATGTGAATGATACCTTAATATGGGAAACGGTTCAGTTTGTAGAGTGACAGTAACATATAAACGTTAAGCATTTTCTGGGTCTGAAGACGAAATCTAGCATTTGGGCTCTACTTTTTTTATATTACAATGTTACATTTTGGCGCAGATATAGCTGTGTGGTTAAGAAGGTCGCTTTGCAACCAGGTGGTTTCGGATTCAGTCTTACTCCACCGTATCTAGGGCAAGTGTCTTTTACTATAGACTCGAGCTGACCAATGTTTTGTGAGAGAATTCGGTAGACGGAAATTTTGTGAAACACACACACGCACAGACTCACAACAGACTTGACAACCGGTGTTGGTTTGTTTACGTCCTCGTAACGTATCGATTTGGCAACAAAAAAAATTATAGAATAAGCATCAGACTTAAAAATAAGTACTGGGTTCGCTCTGTTCGACGAAAACCCTTCAAGGAGTTTCTCCAGCATGGTCGCAGTGCAAAGACTGAAACAAGTAAAGGCTATACGACAAGAGATATCAAGTCACCGTGAGAGACAATAAAAGACTGAGGCTGAAGGTTAGGAGGATCAGTCGATGAGTACAACTGACTGTTAACTGCTCAGCCAATTATAAGCTAACTTAATGATCAAGTAACTCGGTTGATTGAGCACTCGAAATGTCAGCGTTGAAACCAATGGAGATCCATATACTTTACTATTTTATTAAAAATCTTCTTCCTTGCCTTCTTTTTAAGGGTAGGGGTGACACCAGTTACATGTTTCTTAAAGGATAAAGATCTTTTCCGAGTCACAAAGAGTCACGGGGCATATACTCTGCCCACTAGGAGGGACGACGGTCTGTCGATTGAGTACTCATTTATGGCAGCTGAGTGACCTGGAATAATATGAAATGAAATGTTTTGCTCAAGAGTACAACTCATTACACGGTCCAGGAATCGAAATCACAACCGTTACGACCATGAGTTCAACACCGTAAAGACTAAACCATACGTTTCCGCTACATGATTTTTTTACTAACTGAACATATTAAACAAAGGTGACAAATGGGTAGAATTGTTAGGATGTCGGATAAGAATTTATAGCAGTAATTTTCCGGCACTCTGCGTCCTGAGTTTAAAACCTACCGACGATTGTTAGAAAGTTGGATAAAGATTTCTTGCGTTATTTGTTCTGGCTCTCTGCACTCTGATTTTAAATCCCAACGTGTCTGTGTCTATAGAATAGCCAGTCACTAACGCGATCACTTACTTAATTTTCAACTAGTTCAGCTGACCGAACAACTAAATACGCATCGCCGAAATCGACGGAGGTTCATTTGTTTTACTTCCTATTTTATCCAGCCCTACATTCATTTTTAAGACAGGAGAGGTTGACAAGGTTTCCGTTTCTAGCAGGTCGAGCACCCGCATAGAGGATCACCTCTTTGGCTAGAAATAATTAGATTTATAACATGCAACTAAGATGAACAGTGAAACGATATACAGTAGACGAGAGTCCAAACAATAAATAATTCAGCACAAGAGAAGCACACATGTAGAAAACAACATAAGTACCACCATGACAACCACCACCATAAAATTAGCAAACCCAGCAGCAGTAGAAACAGCAGCAGCAACATCAGCAACATCAGCATCAATATCTTAACAATGACAGTAAGCAACTTGACAGAGAGGGAAATACTATATGCAACACTAATTATTTTCTTTTTTTCTTCTTTTATTTCTTTTTTTTTTTTGCTTCATATAGTTTATTGTTTACCAACACAGAAGCTATTGACAACAAATAACTTCCATATGTGTGTAAGAAAATCACACGCTTGTATATGCACATATGTGACAGTCTGTGAGGGCCTGTTGTGAGTATGATTGTATATATAAATATATACACACACACACACACACACACACACACACACACACACACACACACACACACACACATACAT
>NC_068981.1:148760780-148761261 GCF_001194135.2 Octopus bimaculoides
TATATATATATATATATATGGTATGTATATGTATAGTGAACAACTGTACGCATTCCACGTAAGTTCAATGGCTTCTTTTATTATATATTATTTTTATTGACAGCGCACAACTGTCACCATTGTCTTCAGAATATGAAGGCAAGAAGATTTCTAAGTCCGTCCCCAACTAAATATGAAGAATTAATACGGAATTCTTTAATTTTTTTATACGTTTCAACCCAAAAACTGTGGCCATACTGAGGCACTACATATACGACAGGCTTGTTTCAGTTTCCTTCGACCAAATTCACTCACAAGGCTTTAGTCGGCCGAGGTTATAGTAGAAGACACTTGCCCAAGATGCTACGCAGTGAGACTGAACTCGGAACCATGTGATAGGGAAGCAAGGTTTTTTTACCACACAGCTATGCCTACGCCTAAAATATTTTTTATGAAACGGAGTAAACTAGAAATATGTTTGGTTATATATATATATATATAT
>NC_068981.1:148761989-148762307 GCF_001194135.2 Octopus bimaculoides
ATACATAAGTGTATGTGTGTGTGTGCGTCTATCTATCTATCTATCTACATATTTATTGGGTCCGCAAATCCGAATGGAAGACCATCGTCGTGAGACAAGGTGTCTTTGGCATTTAAAACCTGTCGGAACCAATTCCATTCTTTGAACGGACAGCCAATTTCTTCCAGAGAGAAAGACAAGGAGAAAGAAGAATTCATTTCAGTACTTGTCTGGCGCTGAAGAAGAGACAGAAAGTCAAGAGCTCAAAGAGTCACAACATATACCACAACGTTCTAATGCTAGCATCAACTTGCCGCAAATTACACCCCCCCCCCCCAC
>NC_068981.1:148762317-148764365 GCF_001194135.2 Octopus bimaculoides
CCCCCCCCCCCCACACACGTGTATATATCTGGGTGGGTGTTTTTGTGTCTGTGTTTATCTCCCACCACCGCTTTACAATAGGTGCTGGTGTGTTTACATCCCCGTAACTTAGAAGTTTGGTGAAAGAGACCGATGGAATAATTACAAGGTTTAAAAAAAGTTCGACTAAAAATCCTTCAAAGGCGGTGCCCCAGCATAGTCGCAGTCTAATGACTGAAACAAGTAAAAGATAAACACATACATACCTACATACATACACACGCACACACACGCACACATACAAACACACACACACACACACGCAATTGTCGTCCACACCGTTTTTTATACAAAAACCACTCACCACATTGATCGATCTGGGCTATTGTAGAAAAGTCCTTCATTTTCAGACTGTAAGATGTAATTTGAATGAAATTTGGCTGCTATTTCTACCAGGTTCGACATATACGTATATAATTGGTTTAATGAACGCCATTACATCACAAGTATGTATTTAAACCTGTCCTGTACCAAGTTCATGTAATACGATTTCTACATCTGTTTGTAATGATAGATTGCTGGTTGAATTATTAATTATTTGAAATCAATGGTGTTTCCATGTCCAAAACAGAACACTGAAAACAGACCAATCAGTGGTATTAATTTTTAACTTCCTATGCGTCAGTTACACAATATTGGATTTTTTTCAAGCTGATTTACTCCACATTCACACAAGCCTTTCTACTATAGGCACAAGGCCTGAAATTTGGGGGGACAGTGTGCTAATCGATTACATCGACTCCTACGCTCAATTGGTTTTATTTCATCGATCCTAGTTCTTAACTGGTTTTGTTTCTTCGACCCGAAAGGATGAAAGGCAAAGTCCACCTTGGCAGTCGACCCAGAACGCAAAGCCGGCGGAAATACTGTGAAGCATTTTTCTCGGGGCTGTAACGATACTCTCAGCTTGCTGTCCTCAGCATTCACGCAATGGTTTGTAATTGAGATACAAAACCAGAGATCTTGAGTGGAAAACTAGCTGAAACCATCGACTCCAGTATTTGATAGATACTTTATTTTAACAACTCCGAACTGATTAGAATCGAAGTTCGCCTCGGCGGGATTTGAACTCAGGATTTAAAGAAACTGAGCAACTACCGCAAGGTACTTTTTTTACGATGTTTTAACGATTTTGCCAGCTCACTGCTCACAACACTGGTATACTACAAACGAAAATTTCAAGTGCTCCTATAATCAATTCGATAATAAGAACAACACTGACTTAAAAAAAAAAAGTTACATACTGATATCTCTTTTGTAGTGTTAAAAAGAAAAAAGAAAAGAAGAAAAGGAAAAACTGAAATGTATATATGATACTTGTTACGTAGCGATGAATCTTTGTTTTGACACCATTTAGAAACATCGAATAAAAATATGATGATGATGATGATGACGATGATGATAAACTAAAAACCTCTTTTTGTGTTCCTCGTTTTCAGGTGTTGGACGGCCTGATAGGCAGACAAGTAAAGGCTAAGCTCTCGATCTGGTCTATGATAAAGAGAAAGTCACTGTTTAGATAACCATGTATGCATCACACCCAGCCCAAGGATTCGAACACGTGCCAACATCCATCAGTTAACTGGCTCCGCTATGTCGACTGATAATATTTCTTTATTTATTTTTGTTCTCTTATTCCTCAATCGGAATTCAACAGCCACTCCCATCCTTTTTATTCTCTTTTACAATTTTTTCAGTTCTTTCTTTCTTTCTTTCTTTCTTTCTTGCTCTCCCTTTCTCTCTCTTTCTCTCCCTCACCCTACTAAACTGCTATCATTAGGGCTATCTAGTTCAGTAGAGGGGGCAACATTACGGGCAAACAATATCTAGAGAACGCCATCTAGATTCCAGTACGTGAAAAGGCAACTGCCAACATTTCACCACCACCACCACCACCAACACCACCACCGCCAAGAATATCACCAATAACAACACTAGCATCTTCACCGCCACTGTCACCGCCATCACCAAGAACATCACCAATAACACTTCCACCACCACCACCACCA
>NC_068981.1:148765653-148766748 GCF_001194135.2 Octopus bimaculoides
TATATATATATATATATATATATATATATATTTAATTATATGTATTTCTTCTATCTTCATGAATAAAAATTCTTCGGATAGAATAAATGGGTTAATAGAAACCAATGTAGCAAAGAACACAAAATAACTGTGTTGTAGTTCCTGTTTTTAAGGCAGGAACTCCTGGAAATTTTGGGTATTTGAGTATATTTAAAAATTTAAGGAATGGAGAAAACGCATGTTATAATTGCATACTTTATTCCTACATATGTTTCAAAGGATTACAACCTATGTGATCCATAGGGATCTGTGATATTAAAATTGTAACCTTCTCTTCAGGGAATAATTTGTATATATTTATTTTATCATAAATGCAGAACAACACCACAGAAGAATCGACGTAATCTTAAATAATAAACCGCGATAGGTGAACCGCGATATGGCAAGGGATTATTACTGCATTCCACTCTTTGTTTCATTTTCTCTCATTTGCATTTCTCTGCGTGCGTACATGAAGGATGTTCGTTTGTTCGTACTTGTATGCGCATCTGTGTTTGTGTGGTTTTGCGTGAAATAAAAGCAAACATTTATAGCGATAACTTGCATATTTATTTTCAATACATCCTGGTAAATTCGAACTCAAATATGCTAATTGCTGTTGTGTAAATCACAATAGGACAACTTCTCCTTCTTACACAAATGTGTTCATAATACACTCGGCTCATTGGTGTAAGGGATTCCTGGACGCTGGTGTTTAGACATGTTGAAGCTCATTAGACAGAAGCATCCCCGGACCTTTATAGATTCGGTCAACCGACTAAAATTAGACGCAAATCTTCTCTATATTACAAGCTCTAACGTCTTTTGGATAATGAAGTTGCAGATAAACTATATCAGAATAACATTCAAGATAGTCACGGCTGGTATGACATTGATCATAGATGTTCTTGATCAGGGCTGACCTGGGTTTAAACAACAACGGCGACAACCAAAACAACGATAATATAGCTTTGAGAGAGATAGCGAAATATATATGAAGTCAGAAAAGAAAAGGGGGAACAGTAAGGTAGAAGGTGGGATGGCAGAGAGAGAGAGAGAGAGAGAGAGAGAGAGAGA
>NC_068981.1:148767358-148771296 GCF_001194135.2 Octopus bimaculoides
ATATACATATGTATATCTATATATCTATATCTATATCTATCTATCTATCTATCTATCTATCTATCTATCTATCTATCTATCTATCTATCTATCTATCTATATATATATATGTATGTATATATATATATTTATATGTATATGTATATAATGATATAAATAATATATAAACATATGCATATATCCATACATATATGTACATACCTACATCTACATGTATACATACATGGATATATGGGTATAGGACATCACAAAAAAGCGTTGTGTGTGTGCATGTGTGTATGAATGCGTGTATTATATAAATCCTTATTGGTCAACGAGGTTTACATACTTTTTGATGTACTCCCAAAGGTATTAAGCATCAGAAGCAGCAAAACCACACCCACAACTCCTACCACTATATCCTCAAGCATTACCAACACCACCAGTATAACAACAACAACAACAACAACAACAACAACAACAACAACAACAACAGTAGCTGCAGCAAAATGCCAAAGAAACTAGAAATATAGAATCTAGAAAAAAACAAAAAAAAATTCACAGCTTGGAATAGGAAAGGATGTAATCAAGCGAGACATGGTATGGCTTTTATCAAAGCCGATGATTTGCTTTGAGGATGTTCTGATGAAAGCAATGCATGCATAGTTAGTTCGGTTCCAGCAGTTGTACAGTTTTGTCTTTAAGAAAATATTGCCCATTGTAGCCTCTGTGAACCATTGGCGTTGATATTTGTAGCAATACTGTTTTATATTGCATTTGCACAGATCATGTCACATCGTGGTTGTATTACATCCTCTGAATTTGCATTAATTATAGAATTTTCATTGAAGAATTTTAGTGGAGTTCCACAGAATATTTGTATCCAATTCTACAGTTGTATATATGATATGTATCTGTGTACGTACGTACGTACGTACGTACGTATGTATGTATGCATGTATATATGTATGTATGTATGTATGTATGTATGTATGTATGTATGTGTGTATGTATGTTATCAATCAGTTTCATTTCTGTATTTCTTGTCCATAGAGAAAGAGCCGGACTCTAACATAAATTCAAGGCTCCTTCATTGGAACTTTTATCAACATCATCTAGGTATTTGTGCATATGTGTGTGTGTGTGTGTGTGTGCAGTATTTGGTGTTAGTGTATGCGCAGATTTGTATGTTTGTTTTATGGATGCGTTTTTATGTATATATTTTCATGTCTAGGCGTATGCATATGTGTATGTATGTATGTATGTATGTATGTATGTATGTATGTGTGCATCTACATGAAAATCTATATATCTATATATTTTATTCGCTACTGGTCTTAGTCAGAAGCTGAGGTCATACTGGAATACTGCCTTTAAATGATGGGACGCTATATATGTATATATATATATATACTTCCTTTCCGGAAGTAACAGGAGGTCTATATAGGAATGACGTCTTATTTTTTCTGGACAGAAGTAGTAAAGTACAGTTAGAAAGGCATAGGAAAAATTTCTTTAGACTTTTTAAAAATTTAAGACTTAACATTACTATAGGTAAAGATTATCGTAGAGTGAATTTTTTTGATGCTAGTTTCTGTCTTGATACTGGATTATTTGAACCATTTCATAAGCCAAATGATCATATTAAGTATATTAACGTAGCATCCAACCATCCACCTTCGATTATACGGGTATTGATTAGGAGTATTTCTACAAGAATTTCTATATTATCCGCTAATATTAAAATTTTCGAATCACATGCAACTTATTATCATGCTGTTCTAACTAGGGCTGGGTACCGTGAAAAGAATTCTTGTATACAAGAAGCAGGCATACACAACACTGGTGATTCCTCCAATTGTAATACACATTATACACCATTACAACATTACAGTTTGAGAACTCACTCAGAAAGAGAATACAGGCCAGGAAGAATTGGTCATGTCAATGAAGTACCAACGAAAACTCATAGACATACTCGACATAATAAACCAACTGCTTGTTCCAATCCTGTACAACACGCTCGATCAAATAAACCTACCAGATATAAGAAGCAGGATGTCATCTGGTTGAACCCGATTTTCGGTTCGCATGTTTCAACCAAGATCGCTGGAAAACTTTTTGCTGCTTTGGACAAATGCTTTCCTAAATCTAATCGGTATCATGCTAATTTTAATCGGCACACCATGAAGGTATCCCATGTCAACTCTGCTAATTTAGAGCAGCTTATGCATCACATAAACAGTAGCAAAATGCAGCAAAAGTTCAATAACCCACCTACTGGATCTAGTGAACATATGAATCTTAATATTAATCAAGGAGGTGCAAATCGCAATGATAAACATCAACTACGACCAAATTGTAGTAGCAGAAATACTTATGATACAGCTAACACGGTAACAGCGTAAGTAAATGGAGTCGGGACTGCCTTATACACAAATAAATACGATAAATGCTCATGCAGAGAAAAATCAAAATGTCTGTATGAGTACAAATCTTGTATATAAATGTATCATGCACACAAGGGGAGAGCCGTATGTTTACATTGAGCAGACGGCTGATTCATTTAAAACAATCAATAAGCGACATTCAACATCTTTGGCAGATTTTGTATGGCGACTGAAGGAGGATAAAATGAAGTACAGCATAACTTGGTCCATAGTAAGGCACGCTAAACCATGCAATATAATTTCCAGGAGATGCCGTCTCTGCTCCGGAGAATCCCTGTCTATTCTGTGGGCTAACGAGAAGATCATTAATTGAATTTCTGAAAGAATCTCGAGATGCCTACACACATATAAATACACTTTCACACATTGCAGAGGGAATGAATTTTGAGTAACCGTTAACATAATTTAATTTACTTTGAGGTATAGATGACTTGTTTACTTTTACCCCTCCCCCTATTCTTATAAACACCAAGTAGATATCTAACTTGCTTTGTGATCATGAGTGCATCAACACTCAGGTGTGCGTATGCTCACATTATCGCGGATGCTTGTACTCGCGCAATGCAGCTTGCCCGAGGGCGTTTATACATCCATATTTCTTAACAGTTATTTTAATACTTTTCTTACTGCATTGCGTGTTTGTTTCTCTTTTTTTCCATCCGTGATTTTATTTTTGATCTTCTATATAAATGAAGATATTTCCTCCGTATATATTTGTATGTGTGAAACGTTTTATAAAGAGCATATTTTCTACTGTCTGATATTGTTTCAAAGCGGACTAAAGTAAAATTGATTAGAGAAAAAAATTCAGTGAAAGTGAAATTCGGATTCGGCTCAAGCGAGGCTGTTTGGTTAAGAAGCTCACTTTTCAACATGTAGGGCACCTTGGCTAAGTGACGTCTACTATAGCCTCTGAGCCGTCCAAAACTTTGTGGGTGGATTTGGTAGACGGTGTTTGAAAGAAGCTCGTCGTATGTTCGTTGGCAGATGTTTTGGGGATTCGTTATTCTGAGTGGTCCTTCATGCTGGTAAAGTTCAGTGGTTTCATGGCTTATGGTGATTATTTATACTGATTTTGATTGATTTGGTTCCTAGATAATTTTATTAGGATTGGAAAAAGCTTAGGTTAATGGTTTCTAGTTTTGGGATGTTATGTATGTATGTTATGTATGTATGTATGTTTGTGTCCCTTAGTGTTTGCTATATTTGTTTCCCACCACCGCTTAACGACCGGTGCTAGTTTGTGTATGTTCTCGCAGTTCAGTGGATCCGTAAAAGCGACCGATAGAATAAGGACTAGGCTAAAATAAGTACTGTGGTTGATTTGCTCGTCCAAAGTCCTCAAGGCGGTGTCGAAGCGCTAAGTTACAGGGATGTCAACAAACCAAAATCTGTTGTCAGGCGACTGTGAAGAACAGGCACACGCACGCGCGCACACGCGCACACACACACACACATACACACACACACACACACACACACACACACACACACACACACACACACACA
>NC_068981.1:148771539-148774903 GCF_001194135.2 Octopus bimaculoides
TATATATATATATATATATATATGCGAGTAAAAATAAATACAAAAAAGGTGGGTTTTTTTTGTATGATTGTGTATAGAGGAATATATTATTTTGCTTAAAAGAGTTCCAACACTGTCTGTTTTTTATGTTTTATTTATATTCCTGCAGAACTAATGTGGGGTATAGAATATGGAATATACAATATATAATATGATATACAATATACAATATAAAATAAAATAAAATAAATATGGATGGCACCATGAAAGAAAGTATTGAATGTAGATGAAATATTGAGTGTTCAATATAAAGGATCAAATATATAAATATATAAATATAAATATATATATATAAAGGCGACTCGAGTTTCAGGGCTATTTCCCTTCGTCATGGCCGGTATATATATATACACACATATAGATTGATATATACATAAGAGGAATAGCCACTAAGGTAGATTCCTAGTACGCTAGAAGGTGCCAAATCGCCTTATCACGTAGAATATGTTCTCAAAAATTTTAGCAAACGCCAGAGTGTATGCGAGCAAGACAAATGAAAGGAAACAAAATAAAGCAATTAAGTTCATACCCTATGACTTCGCTATTAATGATTACTACTATAATTATCTTAGCTCATCAGTGAAGTCTTTGCGAGATACATAATCAACGGAACTAGATACAAAACGTCTCCACGACAGAGAATATACATATAAAGTTCCGCCTTTATATGCACGTTCTCTATCGTGGAGAGCCTTTATATACATGTTCTTTGTCGTGGACGAGCTACAGATCATTAATAGCGAAATCTTAAGGCATGGGGTTAATTGCTTTATTTTGTCTCTTTTCATTTGTCTTGCTCGCATACATTCTAGCGTTTGCTAAAATTTTTGAGAAACATATTTTTCGTGGTAAGGCGATTTGGCATCTTCTAGCATATAGGAATCAACCTTGGTGGCTGTTGCTCTTATTTATATATGTAATATAATTCATAGTCCGCGGACATTTTTTAATTATGCTAGCCACTGGTTTAAATTAATATAATTTAATAATATCAAGTTCTACCCACATAATTTAATTTTTAAATAGATTGATATATATTTCATATACATACATATATATGTGTGTGTGTGTGTGTGTGTGTGTGTGTGTGTATAGATTGATATATATTATATATACATACATATATATACATGCATATGTATGAGGTCTGATCAATAAGTATCCGGACTATTTTCATAGTAACAAGGCTAAAGCACGCTGAGAAAAGCCGCTTGGCACAGATTGACCGTGAACTCAGTTGTGTAAGCGCACAAAGCTTTAGCGTTCTAGCTCGCTTTTGCTGTGTAAAGCACTGCTTGGAAGGGACGTGTGTAGTGTGTGATCGTCGCATTGACCATGACAGAGAAAGTTGTTATGGCGATACCTGCTCAGAGGCCTACGCAAAGTTGCAGAAAGTGTATGGAGAGAAGTGTATGAGTCACATACAAGCCTACGAGTGGTTCAGACGGTTCCACGATGGCCGAAAAAATGTCGGCATTGACGAACGTTCTGGGGACCAGCAACCAGCAGAAAAGCGAAAAGCATCGTAGATGTCCGTGCAGCTGTGAGGGGAAATCGTCGAATCGCCATCTGTGAGTTATCAGAGGATGTGCAGGTTAGTTTCGGTTCAGTTCAATCTATTATCGCTGAAGATTTGGGTATGAGACGCGTGTCTGCCAAGTTTGTGCTAAAACTACTTTCTGCTGACCAAAAAGACACTCGAGTTTCATTTGCACAAGATATCTTTGATTGTGTCGAGAATGATGAAAACTTTTTGAAAACTTTGCGTAGGCCTCTGAGCAGGTATCACCGAGCTTTTGGCAAAATTTTATGCAAATTCTCTGCTTAACTTTCTCTGTCATAATCAATGATCACACGCTACACACCTTCCTTCCAAGCACAGCTATAAACAGCAAAAGTGAGCTAGAACGTGTAATCGTAGTGCGCATGCACAGCAGAGTTCAAGGTCAACCTGTGCCAAGTGACTTCATTTAGCGTGCTTTAGCTTTGTTACTATCGAAACACTTCGGATACTTATTGATCAGACCACATATATAATAGGTTTGGTTTTCTCTGTGTTCAGAACAGAAATATCTTATTTGATATTTGGACTCACACCAATCATAGGCTGGAATCACAGACGTTACCCAACCCTACCCGATGCATACCTTTTCAAGTACATGGTTCTATCGGAATTCTCATCTTACTTCTTATATATATATATATATAAATATATATATATATATATATATATATATATATATATATATATATACATACACACACACACACACACACACATATATATATATATGTATGTATGAATGTACTACACACACACACATGCTTATTCAAGCGTATACACACACATGCACACATATAAGCAAATGTATGGTATCAGTCTCTTAGTCTCAGTCTATGGTATCTACGGATAGTATTCAAGTGTGGTATGCATGCTTATAGTAAATGCATAGTATGATTGCGCGCGCGCGCGCGTATCCAGCGCTATATTTGTGGTTTTGGAACGTTTTGCTCTCTCGCAATAATTTTTCTCCTTAATTTCTACTTTTTACCAAACCGTTTTCTTTATGCTTCCCTGTCTACGCATACATACATACATACATACATACATACACACACACACACATACATACATACATGCATACATACATACATGCATTCATTCATTCATGTATACACACATGCACACACACACACACACACACACACACACACGCAGGCACAAATAAATATCTATACAAATATATGTACACACATATATTAACAAATATGTATGTGTTATTTTATTATTGCATATTACCCCACCCCCACAAAAAAACCCCAAAAAGCAAACAAACGAAAAACGGAATGAGTAAATGATATAATTTAAGTAAAAACAAAATACTCAATGTATAGTAAATACAGAGCTAATGTACTATTTGCAAAAATAAACGAAGAAAATAAAGAACAACGACTCCTTGAAAACGAATTACATTTCTTTGTCTACAAATTTGACAGTGTGTGTGTATGTTATTTCTTTACTACCCACAAGGGGCTACACACAGAGGTGACAAACAAGGACAGACAAACGGATTAAGTCGATTATATCGACCCCAGTGCGTAACTGGTACTTATTTAATCGACCCCGAAAGGATGAAAGGCAAAGTCGACCTCGGCGGAATTTGAACTCAGAACGTAGCGGCAGACGAAATACCGCTAAGCATTTCGCCCGGCGTGGTAACGTGTGTGTGTATGTGTGTGCATGTATATGCATATATGTTTTTTCTCTTATCTTTCACATGCAGGAGAACCATCTCGTAGAGTTTAATCGAACAAATGCAGCACC
>NC_068981.1:148775278-148776998 GCF_001194135.2 Octopus bimaculoides
ATATAATACAAATAATAAATGAGTATATGCATATATACGTACATGTACATACCTACATCTACATGTATATATAGGTGCATATCTGGGTACAGGACGTTGCAAAAAAAAACGTGGACAAAATGATAAACAGAGTACAGAAAACACACAGGCCACATAGAGAACATTTCCTTCATCAGCTGCCACCATTCTATAACTAAGCGTTTCGAAGAGATTCTTTCATTCTTTTACTTGTTTCAGTCATTTGACTTCGGTGATGCTGGAGCAAGCCTTTAGTCGACGAAATTGACCCCAGGCCTGGTACTTATCCAATCCGTCTATTTTGCCGAAACACTAAGTTTCGAGGATGTAAACACATCAACATCGGTTGTAAAGCAATGGTGGGGGACAAACACAGACACGCAAAGATATATATATATGCGACGGGCTTCTTTCAGTTTGTATCTACCAAATTCAATCACAAGACTTTGGTCGGCCCGAGGCTATAGTAGAAAATCTTTCACCCAAAGTGTCACTCAGTGAGGATGAACCAGGAACCATGTGGTTGGGAAGCAAGCATATATATACTGTTTTCTTCTTCAAATTCACTCACAAGCGATTGGTCAACCCGGGGCTATAGTAAAAGATACTTGCCCAAGGTGCTATGCAGTGGATCTGAACCCGGAACCACGTGGTTGGGAAGTAATGTGGCTTGTGTGTTTTCTGTACTCTGTTTATCATTTTGTCCACGTTTTTTTGCAACGTCCTGTACCCAGATATGTATCTATATATCTATATATATACATGTAGATGTAGGTATGTACATACATGTACGTATATATGCATATACTCATTTATTATTTGTATTATATATATATATATATACACAAGAGGCGGTCTTCCTCATTGTTTTCATCTTCTAGAAACACTCGCGCAGTGGGATTGAACCAGGAGAAACGTGGTTCTAAAGTGAGCTTCTGTAACTGAATAAAAAAAATATATATATATATATATATATATATATATATATATTAAAAAAGCGCGTATACTTTATAGTAGTGATCGTGTTTTCCGTCGCTGGACTCTTTGATCCACAAACTGGGTTTTGAATTGAACTAAGTAATATAAAGCCGCTTCATGGGATGCATTAACCTAAAAACTTTTGTTTTTACGTAAAAAAGCTGCGGCACAGTGTGTCAATTAGTTTGGATTTAACCTCTGTGTATAGCTTGTAAATTGTAAACATTCTTAAGAACAGCTAGAAGTTTTCAGGCAGTGATCTATCACAGGCATCAATGAAAATAACATAATATAATGTAAAACAATATCATAATTTTTATATTTATGTATGTGTGTGTGTGTGTCTGTGTGTGTGTGTGTCTGTGTGTGTACGTGTGTGTATTATTGCGTGATTTTTAATTCAGTAACGCTACAAAGCTATATTAGTTTAAAAAATGGTAATTAGAAGCAGAAGTAGTATTAATCCTCTCTACTATAGGTACAAGGTCTGAAATTTTAGGGGAGGGGGCCAGTCGATTAGTTCGACTCCAGTACATAACTGGTACTTAATTTATAGACCTCAAAAGGATGCAAGGCAAAGTCGACCTCGGCAGAATTTGAACTCAGAATGTAGCGGCAGACGAAATACCTATTTCTTTACAGCCCACAAGGGGCTACACATAGAGGGGACAAACAAGAACAGACAAACGGATTAAGTCGATTATATCAACGCCAGTGCGTAACT
>NC_068981.1:148777008-148782195 GCF_001194135.2 Octopus bimaculoides
CAAACAAGAACAGACAAACGGATTAAGTCGATTATATCAACGCCAGTGCGTAACTGGTACTTAATTTATCGACCCCGAAAGGATGAAAGGCAAAGTCGACCTCGGCGGAATTTGAACTCAGAACGCAGTGGCAGACGAAATACCGCTAAGCATTTCACCCGGTGTGCTAACGATCCTGCCAGCTCGCCGCATTAGAAGTTGTACTAATACCGAAAGGCAATCTTTATATCCAAATTAACGTGGTTGTTTTCTTAGAACATCGACTACTCAGGTATTCGACTAGAGAGGGCTCTTATAAAGAATCGTGGTGCATAAAAGTACACACACATACATACACACACACACACATACACTCGCGTACACACGTTGTTAGCTAATAAGAATCGCCTGCTATAGCCACCGGAACTGCTAGAACCCATGATTTCACCGTACTGCGTCTCTTCAGTGATAGTATCGCCCATGCAAAACTTTCTTTTATCAAACTCTCGAGTGGTTCCTATATGAAAATATATTTTGTTATATTTTTAGAATACATACGTACATATACACAAACGCATAAACATACATATGCATTCAAACATGTTTATATTCATACATACAAATATATATATGTAAGCGTGTGTGGGTCTGTGTGTGTATGTATGTTTGTATGTATGTATGTGTTTATGTATGTATGTAGTCAATTTAAACATGAACAAGCAAGAAAAAAAAACACGAAAAAACAATAAAAAACAACGTGAGTACGTGGAATAAGTGCAGTGTTATTGGACGCTCGGGAAAGGAAAGAAAGAGGATTTAACGTTTCGATCGGCGATCTTCGTCAGAATTATGGGAAAAGTCCAAAGAAGGGAAGACAGAGAAAGAAAATCGCCAACGATGCACACGCAGTCACATATTGGAAATGTATGTATGTATGTATGTATGTATGTATGTATGTGTGTGTGTGTATGTATGTATGTATGTATATAGTGTGTGTGAGAGGTGGGAAAGAGAAAAAGAGACAGAGACAGAGACAGGGAGATTGATGGGTAGACATATATCACTACATGCATTGTTATATGTACAATATATACATTTATTTATACATGCATAATTTTTTATGTATTCAATATATACACATATTTTAACACACACATACAAAACTCTTACACTCACGCATATCTACACATACAAGCACTTATATATAGTCATACATACAAAATCATGCAAATATACATTATGCGTACACACATATACACACATGCATATTCATGCCCCCCCTCTCTCCTTTTACATTCCTCTCACCGTTTATCTATTTATTATACTCTATCTGTTTCACTTGTTGCCTCTATGTGGTGTATGTACTCTATCAATTCGTGGAATGCTTCTATTCGCGGAATGTGTGTTATGTGAGCTGCTATATCTGTCTCATCAAGCTTTCTTTCTCCGCTTCGTAGCGTATTGTTTCAACCAACATTTTTTCTCCTTTCTATTTATCCCCATCTGTCGGTCATTCTGTCTTATTGTATCTTATTGTATCTATCTATCTATCTATCTATCTATCTATCTATCTATCTATCTATCTATCTATCTATCTATCTATCTATGTGTGTGTATATATCCAGTACACGCAACTGAGGCAGTATAAAGTTTTAATAGCCATATCTCTCTCTCTATACATATCCTATCCCACTTAATGTATACACATTGACGATATACCAGTTACATTAATATTTATCCTGGGTTAATAGTGTTACGACAGAGTTCCGTTAAAATCACAATAAACATCAGAAATCTGTCCTTTTAGTGGCTTGCAAGAACACCAACTGTATTGTAGGCTCATCAATGCCTACAATAGGCTCATTGTAGGCTCATCAATGCCGCGCACACGTAGCCAGTCAGATAAAATCTTTATTATGATCACTACGGATCGAACATAGATGAGGACAGCACAGGACAAACAATTACACAAAATGAATAAAATCGTACTTATTTACCATTTGATTTTGATTATTATGTACAATTTGATAATTAAAAATAATGAGAACTTGTAATAAAGTTGAGAACTTAAAACAGATCCGTCTTTTCTTCTTATTTTAAAAATAATACAGAATTTACATCCTCCAGCCGAGCAGCCTATACGGCCCAGCAGATCACTTTTTATTTCTTCGATGGTAAATTTGGGCAACTAGCACCCACCATTTTCATCACTTCCTTCCATCTTTGCTTGTATACTCTAGCTGACAGTATCCTCTTTTCCAGTCCCATCTTGCTTTTCAGATGATATCTGAAGTAACTTAGCAAACCGGGGCCGGATATATATTCTTGTTCTCCATATGCACTCTTTCAACACTGCTACCGTACAGAGAAAATAAGCCTCACGTTCCTTCGAGAGTCCAGATGTGACAGCACGTGTTCGACGTAAATCATCAAGCCAGAAAGCTTCTGATAATGGACAAAAGCGTGCTGGACAGTTTCACTGTCCAGCTCACATCTTGGACATGTCGGTGGCACTGCTATACCGTGCCTTGATAACTTCTCGTGAACAGGTAAAGCGTTCCTGTAACACTGCCTAGCCATAGATTTTTGGAAGTTATCCAAATACCCCGACCTGAAAGTTTTTCGGAACAGGTCGGTCAGTTGGTTCTCATCGAACCCCAGAGCACTTCCTAAGACGTCGTCATTTTTTCCTGCCACCAACCCTCTATAGAATACCAAGGTGGTATTCCCGCAGCCAGCCTTGCCCATCCTGTGGATCAGCCAGAGTGCCATAAAGTCAGATTACGCCTTTTAATGAGACCGGGTTTAAAACGTTGGAGACATCGTCGTCTGTGATACAGAAAACGTAAATAAAATATTCACTGATATGGCGAATAACTACACAGCTGAATAAAATGTGGTATGCACACTTAAGGCAATATTGAATTAAAATAGCGTTCTGTGTATCATACTTAATGCATACACACTATCGATAGGCCAATTACTGCAGTATTTGTCTTGAGATAACATCTCTTATGGACGTGCTTGTCCGAAATGCAACTTTCTATGTGCTTTGAGAAAGTATTCTCCACCACGCCCTGGGAGCCTACCGGCAAATTACACAGTCTATATACGTTAAGTATATGTAATTGATAATATCTAGCTGCCTCTATTCATATTTGAATGTAAGCCTCTATTTCATATTTGAATGTATTTATGTATATATATATATATGTGCACACACACACATCTACATACACATTGCGTGCACATTTGATATATTGTCTCGCTTGCTAAATTTTTTCTGAAATTTATCCTCTTCAGCTCTATGTATTAAACACATCATTCCTATTTTTTAAACATAGGTTATATTGACATCTAATATGATTCTTTTGTTTCTTCTCATTCAACCAGCGCTCGTTATTATTCTTAAGGTTTTCGCTGAATATTTAAAATATTTATAATATGGCGAACACAAAATTTACTATATTATAAACATTTGTCATAATCAACCGATCATTGACAATGACACTGACTACAAGATCGGCAAGAAAAAACACATACATACACATACAAACACACACGCACACACACGATACACACTCATACACACATATACACATACATATATGAACGCATATATGCATACAGAAATACATACACATTCACATATATATGGATATCCATAGAAACTTACAAACGCATACATACATTCATGCATTCATACATACACACATATACACACACACACACATATACACGTAGGTATATATGTACGTGTGCGCGTATGTGTGAGTCTGTTCCCGTATGAGTGCTTGTGTTATTTCTTTACTACCCACAAGGGGCTACACACAGAGGGGACAAACAAAGACAGACAAACGGATTAAGTCGATTATATCGACCCCAGTGCGTGACTGGTACTTATTTAATCGACCCAGAAAGGATGAAAGGCAAAGTCGACCTCGGCGGAATTTGAACTCAGAACGTAGCGGCAGACGAAATACCGCTAAGCATTTCGCCCGGCGTGCTAACGTTTCTGCCAGCTCGCCGTGTGTGTGTGTGTGTGTGTGTGTGTGTGTGTGTGTGTGTGTGTGTGTGTGTGTGTGTGTGCGCGCGCGCTGTTTGTGTGGTATAGGAATTGCTACTGAGAGAGCCACAGAAAATCAGCGTCGTATAATTTGAAAAGAAAAGGAGTGAGTGGAAATATATGGAAACAGAAATAAAAGAAAAGAAAGAAAGGAAAATAAGGCTGAAATATAGAAACTATGTACGTAGTGTTATGTTATGATGGAAAAGAGAAAGAAAAGGATGAGGGGAAACGAATGAAAGAAAGAAACGGAATGGCGATTAATTTATGATTACACAAACATATTAATACAATCTCATACATAAGTTCATGTCCACACACACACAAACACATACACACACACGCACACAAATACACACATACATATATTCATAGATGTATATGAAAATAGAAAATCGAAGGTGAGATAATAGAAAAAGCTAGGAAACACGGAATGTCTTAAATAACATTAGGGGACACGGGAAGCAAGATAATGCAACTGTCCCTCGGAATCCTTTAGTGCCTGCCACATAGATAACTAGGTATAATGGATTGGTTCCAGTCAACAACAGAAGTTTGGCGTGTCAGATGAGGAATTCGCGTCAATTTCGTGGTATAACTCCATAAAACTGAAGCATGGTAAAAATGGGGAGTTTGCGTATTGGCCAACATAGTTAACAGTAGTCTAGATCAGCAGTTACTAGATCCACAGGAGATGAGATGACATGGGATGAAATGTGCTTTGGTGCTACGTGGTGATGTATAGTTAGAGAAACCTCACCACGGGTAAGCAGGAGTCTGTTTCACCTCCTGTCTCTACGTGGAATTTATGCTTGCATGCCTATCGCTCTCTTTCTCTCTCTCTTTCTCTCGATTTCATCTTTACATTTATTATATATTTAGCGTTTACTTGTTTCTGTCATTTGACTGCGGATATACTACGGAATCACCTTGAAAGGTTTTAGTCGAGGAAATCTACTTCAGGACTTATTCTTTGTAAGCTTAGTACTTATGCTCTCGGTTACTTTTGCCGAACCACTAAGTTACGGAGACGTAAACACACCAACGTCGGTTGTCAGGAACACAACTCATAAAGACACAAAGACACATAAATATATACATACATATACATACATACATACATATATATATATATATATATA
>NC_068981.1:148786577-148787356 GCF_001194135.2 Octopus bimaculoides
ATATCATATATACGAGCGGTGTATGAAAATTTTCGAGTCTTGAAGTCTTGTACCTTCATCAGAAGTCTTGTACCATGTTTTTTTTTTTTTTTTGAAACTCAAGACTTTCATACACCTTTCATATACATATACTAGCTGAAGAGCCCGTCGTTGCCAGGCAATTTCTACAACAGAATGTCTTATATAAATTTTTGTTTATTCCATGTTCAGACCATGCCTTCCCCGACAGATAAGCCTCTTGATCAGAACAGATTTGTGCAATTTTTCGCCAAAACACTTTGTTGAGGATATTTTTTCCCTTTTAAAATTATTTACATGTCAGTTCGACTGTTTCACATGACTTTATTCATTAAACCTTGAGAAATTCTTACAACTCTGCTCGTCGTACTCAATACTTGTCGCTTGCATAACGCTGTTCTTGTCGTTCCTGAGATAAGTCACCCTCACTCTGTTACTACTTCTCCCTCCAACGAATACATTTTGCATCCTTATTATTTTATCATATAATTCGCCCAACCCTACTGTGGGGCACATTATAGATTTTTATTGAAATCCAATTTACCTATCATTGAACTGGATGTTAGTGTAAAATGTATCCAAAGTTTTGTGAATATTGGTTCGCTGGTTTAGGCAGTAAGATGGTAACAGACAGAAATTGCCATTTATATATGATATATCATTGTTGTTGCTGTTATTATTATTATTATTATTATTATTATTATTATTATTATTATTATTATTATTATTATTATTATTATTATTATTATTATTATTATTAT
>NC_068981.1:148787603-148791713 GCF_001194135.2 Octopus bimaculoides
GCCTAGGGTACCATATATTTGGATTTGTACAGTTTTGTTCAAGTGAATGTTTAAGAAACCATAAGAAAATTATGTGTTTGCTTTAAAATTTGAGATCACATAGACAGTATTTTACGTAGGATATGGGCAGTTCCCATGAGCACTATCTTTTGAACTTCAGCCATTTTGGGGTTTCCTGGAATCTGATCTAGGTAGTAATCAGCCCGTTTCACTGTCATTCCCAGGGCACCTATGACAATAGGTATTGTTTTCGTCTTATTATTATTATTATTATTATTATTATTATTATTATTATTATTATTATTATTATTATTATTATTATTATTTAAAATAGTTTCATTCTGATCTATGCGACTTAAACATTCTGCTAGAAGCTCGTGAAACTTTAAGGCGAACGGAGTCGAATCAACTATTTTAAATGATAATAATGTAACTCCTGCTGAACGAGTTCAGTGTCTTTTCCTTTCGTTTCTCCACTCATTGATATATATATTCTTTTATTCTTTTACTTGTTTCAGTCATTTGACTACGGCCATACTGCGAAGACGACGGCATATGAGCGTTCAGCTTTTGCCAAATGACCTGCACAAATGATTTGTTTATAGGGATCGTGCCCGCACATTCACTCACTCCCTCCAAGAAATCGACGTTGTCTGAACAGGTGCACGGTGTACCACGTGTCAGGAGTAAAAATGATCGCAGATCGACGTGAGATGGAATGTTTTACTCAAGAACACAATGCATTACCTGGTCTAGGAATTGAAATCATGTTCGCTATATCGTGAGTGCAACACCCTAACATCGAGGTCATGCACCCCCATAAAATAACACACACACACACACACACACACATATATATATATATATATCACAGGAAATAGAGAATACAATTGACATATAAATTTATTAACATTATAATATGATTATACTATAAAAATATATATGATATAACAAATAATTAAAACAAATATATAACCTACAATTTGTTTCGATTCATCATAGCCCCTTGTGAATTTATAAAAAATCTACATTTATGTAGATTTATGAGACTATTTTACGATTTAACAGTTCTTGCATGAAATTTTTGTTTATTTTTTTGACAAATATTACCCTGACGAGATTCATATACATAAATGAGATTTTTTTATAAATTCACAAGTGGATATGAACCGAAATAAATTGTAAGATACGTATTTGTTTAATTATTTGTTATTTTATATCATATCATATTATATTATATCTTTTTATGGTATAACTGTATTATGTTATAATGTTAATAAATTTATATGTCAATTGTATTTCTCTATTTGCTTTAATATTTGGATATTGAAATTATACCATTTTCAGGTCTGATTTTTTCTCTATTATATTGTGGTATTTAATTGAAGAACCAGTGAAAATTGGATGTTTTCCATCCCTTTGAAGGAAATTGTTTATTTCTTAGATTGAATAATAATAATAATGATAATAATAATAATAATAATAATAATAATAATAATAATAATAATAATAATAATAATGTTGTGTCGACGCCCCCAGGCGAAGAAGTAGGATCTTCCAAGACATATAAATAGAGGTAGTCTGGCCATGGTAGGGGTGTTGAGTAGCAGTCGAGTAGCAGTTGTGTAGCGGTTGAGTAGAGAACATCCGAAGGTGCTAGATGGCAGTAGCTTGAGACATAACAGTGGCGACGAGGATTCGCAGCTCACGCAACCACTGTGTAGTATTGCGATATAGCAGTGGCGACGAGGTTTCTAATAGCACCAAAATGAAAGAGTTACTGGAAGCAGTAGTGAAACAACAAGAGCAGCAGTAGTAGCAACTACAGAAGTTAACAGAATTGTTACTGCAGGCGAGAAATAGTACAGAATCATTTTCAGCAGATGGTGTTGCAAATTCCATCGAAGAATTTCAGTACAACCCAGATGAAGGAACTACTTTTTTGGCATAATACAGACGATACGAAGATATATTCTGAGAGGAATGCAAGGGATGGTCTAGTAAAAGGAAGGTAAGACTCCTTTTGTCAAAGACAGTATCACTATATTTTAATACATTTCTGATAATCATTCTTTAACACAACAAAGGCTACAGAAAGCCTTACATTTTACTTTTGAAAATCTCTTTTTAAAAAATTGAAACCGGTCAAGTCAATAAACATATTTAAAAGACCTCTGCATTTTCAAATCTTCTTTCCTCCCCCCACACACACACATACACACACACACACGCACACATTCACATATGCATACACTCATACCTGTTTGCCAGATTTTTAATTTAACAAATATGTTGTGCTTGTTGTCCATCAGGTTTAGTGGCAGTTTGTTTTTGTTGCTGTTTAACTTTATATTAAACCTGATGACATATAGACTTATGATTTAAGGTATTCCAGTCATGATCATCCCATTTTATTTTCAGATGTAATATACCATCTTTGACTACGGTATCTAATGTATCCCTTTTTAAGGTGGTAGTGTGTGTTTTCTGGATGTTGTTTTTAGTGGCTCAAGCGAACATTCAGAGGCTCTTACTTAAGCGCTGTATTTATTTAGCTTATGGTAGAATTCAACGTGTACAAAAGCACTGTGTGAAACCCACCTGTAATGTATTAAATAGTTTGAGAAATATCTCATTTCTTAGATATAGATGGCAGTGAAGAGTAAATGCATCCTAAGCAACTATATATTTAAGTATATATAGATAACAAGGGGAAATTACATTATAACTAAAAGGTGCTTCATCTGTTTCCAGCGATGGTTTAAAATCTCCAATGAACCAACGGAGAAAAAGTGGATATTTCTTGTAGTATTATTATTATTTAACACATGCCCCGCCGCCTTTAAACATACACAATCTGTTCTTTGAGGATTCTTGCGTGATTTGTGAACAACCAATCAAAGTGAATATTAAAAGGAAGGCCTACAGTTTCGTTTTTTTTGTGAGCAAGGTAGTGTCACAGAGCGAGATATATTCGTACTTGCTTGCATAATAAAAAATTATTTATTCCTTTCCGGCGTGAGTGTGTGATAAGAAGCTTGCTTCTCAACTACATGGTTCCGTGATACTTTTGGCAAGTGTCTTCTACTATAGCCTCGAGCCGACCAAAACCTTGTGAGAGCATTAACAGTGTTTGTTCCAGTGCTGTAGTGTGCAAGTAATTTATTAATCAAACTATCTGGTAAGAATGCGTTGTTAACGCAACTCGGTCTAACTGGTTTGTTTAAAACCTTTGCGTATCTCGGAGATCAGGTAGTTTATCCAGGTTGACCCACTACTTCTCCGCATCGAGAGGTCATAACCCGATATTGTGGAAATGTAATTAGAATGTGGCAGGAAAAATCGCAAGACGGATTCTTCAAACCAAGCCAAGAGGCAGGAGACTATGGGAGAAGACCAAGAATAAGATAATTGCAATAACATCCATAGTTTCAGTTGGTCACGCTTGGAAATCCAACCGGAAAGTTGCTTCTGCTATGACCCTATGGAGGAAGTTTCTGAGGATTCTACTCCTGCGGACCTCCTTGGAAAGTGGACAGAGAAAATGGATGGATGAATGGAATGCAATTGCAAAGTTATCTCCCTGAAATATAAATGCTTACAATAGATAGTAGTTATATAAACTTTACAAATTTGAAGCAGTCGTCAGTTCTGACAACACCGAACACTTTATAAGGAAACGTTTTATGCATTGCTTTAAAATTCGTTTATCCTCTCCAAAATAGCGAATTGTAATCTCATAAGAAACAAAACTTCTAAATACCTTACGTTATCAAAAGACAAACAAAAACTAACGAGAGAGAACAGTAGGAGGAAAAAGGAGTTGGAGTGATAAACGACAGAGAAACGCAGATGATAGTTGTTAGCATCCAATAACTGTTAGTGCAGACGACATATATTGTTAGTACATTGTATTTTATGTTTTTTTAATACTTGTTTCACTCATTAGACTATAACCATGCTGAGGCATAGCTTTTATGGTTTTAGTTGAAGAAAGTGACCTAAACTACTTATTCTTATTTGCTTAAATATGAGTATAAGGGCTATGGCAACACCAGTACTGAAACATATATATATACATATATATATATATATATATATATATATATA
>NC_068981.1:148791776-148793354 GCF_001194135.2 Octopus bimaculoides
TGTGTGTGTGTGTGTGTGTGTGTGTGTGTGTGTGTATGTAAAGGGTTATCTGTGCATCTCGAGCAGTAGTAATTAGTGTAAGGCAATGGACAAGATGTTGTAGTTAGAGCTCAAAGAAGACAAACCCAGTTTAAGCATGGTTCAAACTAAATGAAGAAGATGACGATGCGAGACAACTTCATTGTACTGAAATACTCTACTACTATGTTTTTAACAACAGGGCATGTGAATGGAAAAAAAAAGTGCACAACTTTTTCTACCAGGGATACTGAAATGTTACATCTTCATCTGTTTCCACTACATGATCCAGCTATCAGAAGTTTTAAAAATTTGCAAACTGTAAATGATAAAGTATTTGAAGCATTTCAAGAAACAGCAGATAAACACAATTCACTTCCTAATGATAAGAGTGGATGAGATGCCTAGAAGAAACTGCAGGTGTTGATATGCCATCTCAGTTGAGGAAATCTATGCAGCTATGTGTGAATTTAACATGCCAAATGATCTGTAAAACCTTATCAACAAGCATGAAAATACAGTCATTGAAAACTTTCAGCGAATATACTGCAGAGAGATTTCTATTAAAATATCTCCTGTAAGGAGTTAGATATGACATTGTTACATTTGCCAGTTCCAGTTAGTAATTATGCTCATCCAATATGTTGGGAGAATAATCCTGGACTGAAGAAATTAAATATTCTTAATTCCCGGTAGAATAATTATTGAGTAAAGCGTCTATGTCATCGATAATGACGAAACAACAGTTTTTCTTTTTAAACGAATCTGGTGAAATTCATATTCAAGCAGGGCCACGGTTCTTCTATTTGCTCCAACTAGAATAACCGCTGATTCTCTTAAGGAAGACTAGTTTGTGCAAAGTGGTTTTAAATTTGTAGTAGGAACATCAATGTCATCGATGAGAATATTATGTGATGGACCATAGCATATTTATGATGTATTTCGATATCGGAGAACAAGTATTTAATTATTGAATATTGAGAATTAGTTATAGGGTTTTAATTAACAATGCTGGGCTTCAAGATGACAATTCCTATACCATCAGGAATTATTGCCATTAAAGATAATATAGACCTAATTTACAGAAATTCAGTCAACAGTTGTAATGATGAGCGAATTGCTGAGTTATTCATAAAGAATATACATCCTATAAAACAGGGGGACACCGACACTCAACAATGACATTCTGCCGCTCATACAGGGTGTAACAAAAGAATATAAAAGTAATGATTCTGTTTCGATTGATGATGATGTTTAGGCGGCTCAAGATATTCTGGTGGGAATTTTAAACGAAGCCCATCTGGAATGTTTGCTCATATTTTGAAAGTGAAAGCGATGTCAACACGTAAAGTGAATTCACGAAACGGCTTACTAAATGGTACTGGGGTGCTCTTTAAAGAAATTCTCACTCGCTTTATTCATGCTGAAATATTAACAGGCAGCATTGTAGGCTATGATGATCGGGTTACTTTAAAGCTTGGTCTGCTGCCACCTAAAAATCGACAACACACACACACACACACACACACACACACACACACACACACACACACACACACA
>NC_068981.1:148794427-148798617 GCF_001194135.2 Octopus bimaculoides
AGAGAGAGAGAGAGAGAGAGAGAGAGAGAGAGAGAGAGAGAGAGAGAGAGAGAAAGAATGGCAGTACAGTAATCCCTCGACTATCACGGATGTTCCGTTCCAAACACCACCGCGATAGGTGAAGATCCGCGAAGTGGAAACAGTACTGTACTGCATATTTCTTTTTAGTATTTTTATAATTTGTATATATTTAGTTTATCATAAATGCAAAACACCACCACAGAGGAATCGACGTAAGCTTAAATAATAAACCGCGATAGGTGAACCGCGATAGGTGAACCGCGATAGGTGAACCACGATATGGCGAGGGATTACCATATAGCAGTATGGATAAGGATTTCGTTTTGTAAAGAAGAGGTCCTGGGTTCAATCTCACTGCACAACATCTTAGTCGAATGTCATCATCAGTAGCCTCGGATCGATTAATACCATGCCAGTGAAAGTGGGTTGGTGGAAACTGTACGGAAGCTCATCGAAAAGACTGTAATTGTAATTCCAGAAATGTTCTACCTTATCACTCATTGTGACACGTTGATTGTATCTGCGAATTATGAGCACACATGTATAAGAAATGCTTAGCCACTTGCACCTTGATTGAATGAGCAAGTAATTCAGTTGACCAAACAATTAAATCCTTGTAAAAGATTATTACCCAACCTGAAATACGTACTAGGGTAGATTTAACTGACTAAAATATTCAAGGTAATGC
The DNA here is from genome assembly GCF_001194135.2 of Octopus bimaculoides. Classification (NCBI taxonomy): domain Eukaryota; kingdom Metazoa; phylum Mollusca; class Cephalopoda; order Octopoda; family Octopodidae; genus Octopus; species Octopus bimaculoides. Next base: position 148,795,137 of record NC_068981.1, read on the forward strand.
ACCATCATAACCGCAGTTCATTGACTGAAACAAGTAAAACAATGAACTTGTACTCCGTCGGTTACGTCGACGAGTTTTCCTGTTGATCCAATCAACGGAACAGCCTGTTCGTTAAAATTAGTACTTTTAGGTGCTAATGGCTGAGTGCTCCACAGACATGCGCACCTTTAACATATTTCTCGGGGAATTTCAGCGTGAAACAGAATGTGGCCCTTTGGATTACAGGTACAACTCCTTTTTGCCCGCTGAGTGGACTGGAGCATCATGAAGTAGTGTCTTGCTCAAGGACGTAATACGCCGCCGAGGATCGAATTCAAGATCCTTAACCAAACACCCCAGCCACTAACTCACACGCCTCCATGAAACAAGTAAAGATATAAAAGTATTTAATAAAAGATTATAGAAGAGACGAACGAAATTATGTGACATTACTTTTCTGATATCCTTTGCTCATGTAACTCAAGCAAGCAAACCCCAATCACAAAATCCGTGCAAGAGTTCATTTGATGGGCTACGGCACTCGACAAATATTATTACTCTCACTATAAAAATTACTTTTCTATGTTTTGATTATAAATTTATATCTATTTAAAAACAAAAAGAAATTTTGCTTCCAAAGAAAAACTTATTGGCTTCTATCATCTGAACCCAAATATTAACTGTTTTATGTACATTTATGACTTGAATAAAAGAACTTGTATCTGCTGTATAAAACTTTGTTGTTAGAATTTACATATTAATAAAAGTATGAATTCAAATGTTAAATTTTTATTTAACTCGACGTTTAATACACATGTTTGCAGTCAATAGAAAGTGATGTTAATTAAGAGAGAATGACCCAACAAATTCTGCAATGTTTGACAAGCGTACCAAAGAACTTCGGAAGTTCTTTTTTCTTCTTTTCTGACTCTTGCAAAATGTACTATTTCTCTTCTCTATTTCTTTCATGTTTTTTTTTCTCACTTCATATCGCTCTTTGAACACACACACACACACACACACACACACACACACATACACACACATGCACACGCATGAACGCGCGCGCCCAGATACTTATACACACACGCATAGAGGAGCGAAAAAATTGTACACAAATACGCGTTTATACACACGACCACATAAATACATCCGTAGACACAATCATCCGTACACACGTAGGAAGATTGCACGAAAGACACTCATATATATACACTGAAAGTTTGCACGAAAATGTTGGAAAACAGGCTGCACTAATCTACATTGCAAACTATCGTGGGGTAAAATAGTCACAGGCTTAGGGTCGTAAGAAAGCAATAACTATAATAGGTTCGCAGCTATTGCAGTCTGGCGGCTGTAGTAAGATGGAGTTTAAATTGAGAGATTTTTATTATTGGTATATTCACAGGTGTAGTAGTTTAGAAATGAAGCATCGAGCTTTGTCTTTAGTCATTTTGCTTTGAGTTATGAATCTTGTTGCAAACGCTGAATCATATTGTAAAGATTTGAACCTTCGAATTTTTACCACATCTTTAATAGTACCATTCATTAATACCTCCTCGCCTACTTTTGCTATATGTATAGATATGTGCAAGTGCATTGTAATGTTCATTGACTAGAAATTTAAAAAAAACTTGTAATAAGTAAGCAAAAATAAACAAATACATTCTATGCATATATTTCTTCATTCTTAATTCTTTATTTCCTTAATTTTAGATTAAAACTCTTAATCCTACCAAATATTATGGTTATCTCTCCTGTAAAACTGTAAGCTAGGATACTCCATGTATTTTTGCTAAAATTATTAATATTGTTGTTGTTGTTTTGCTTCAGTTCAGGTTTGATAGAAGAGATGTGTTCGAACCTGGAAAATTCCATCGTTTTGCACATCAGAGTCTACATCGTTTAGCGGTTGTTTATTTAAGGTAATAAGGTGAGATTTGAGGAAGATTTGGTTACTGCTTCTATACGTGAAGATAATTCTGTTGACCACCCATTTCTCGAGTATGTCACTCGTGTCCTATAATACAAAATTCAGGAAATATATCGTGAGCTAACAGTAGATCTTATAATATAAGTCTTTTGAAATTTTCGATCGAAATAGAATGAAATTCAAAGATTTCTAATTCCCGTTATGACAATTAAACAAAACTTTTGTGGAATTTACTCCGAGTTACCTAACTCCAATTTAGCTGAAGCTTGAAATATATTTTTATCTAATATTTTCTTCATCATTTATATTTTTGTCGCTTGGTTTGATCTGTAGGAATGGTCTGCGTCACATGGCCTTGACAGGCCTTCTGAGACAGGTGAGATTAACGCAGATGTTTCTTTTGAACAGATGTGATTCGTCTCAGTTTTTGTTTGCGTATTTCTGAGATATCACTTGCTAGAAATAGCTAGTGAATATTTCTCTAATAACAATATGGTGTTTTAAAAATGGACAAATGAATATAATTGGTAGTGATTTTCAAAGTAATCGTTGAAGATCATAGTTGAAAAGTCTGTCATTATAGATGTGTTCAAGCAGGATAGACTTGGAGCTAATCAACAACATATTTTTCAGTTTTTGGTATTTTCTGTTTCAAACATAATTAATTGAACTATTTCTATTCGGCTCTTATTGCATCATCATAGTTTTGTTTCCAGTAAACTTACAATATAGTAATTGTCTCATATTTAGAAACTCTTATCTTCTCAGATTCGAAATATGATTAACATTAATGATATTTTTCTTCTCGGTAGGAGTGTAATTTTAAATGATTAAAAATCATTTTGGGCTCATTACACTATATTAACCTGCATTTAACTACATCTTCTTTTGGCACAAAGCATCCCTTGTACATTTTCCCATGTCAGTATGACGAGGGTTGTGCGTTTGTCACTGAAAAAATAAAATAAAGCGAGGCAACGACACAACCTCAACATGTTCGCTTAACCTGTTAAAAATTGCCGGTAAATCTTCTTCATATCAGCCCTGTTTACATGAAAAAAAGTAGGATGTATTGAATAATGTAGACCGGGGTATATGATAGTTAGAAAAATGGTGTAATATTCACAAATGGAATACCTTTTCATCGATCACATATAATCTGTGATTAAACAGCAACAATAACAATTAACTCGACAATAGCAACCCTTTACTTTCTTATCTGCTCTATATATTACAATGAGTAGCTTCAGAGGTAAGCTATAATGTATTCTGACTCTATCATCAAATTTCAAATTGGGAATAATTCAAGTGAACAATAGCAAAAGGTACTTATTAGTGTAAAAGATTACGAAGATATGGAGGAAAAAAAAAGAAGAATGTGGTCGATGCATTTGAGAAGTCCTTCGATGTGCGTCTTTTACGACAAAATAAAGACAAGATGAGGATATAGTCAACTAAATGACCGATTCCGTATAACGATCAATGTCGAAAAACTGAAACGAGGAAGAGAGTAAATGTATAATATCATGTAGATGTATATGTGAGTATGCATATATATATATATATATA
>NC_068981.1:148798752-148801033 GCF_001194135.2 Octopus bimaculoides
GCATGTATGTATATATATATATATAAACGTGTGTGTGTGTGTGTGTGTGTGTGTGTGTGTATAAGAAGGGATGACAACTAAGTGGACATCCTATATGCTAGAAAGAGGTCATCAACGACCCAACCACAAAGAAAAATAATGTTCTTCAGAAAAATTTCGCAAAACACCAGAGCATAAGCGGGCAAGACAAAATGCGAAATATACAGAATAAAGAATTAATTGTGTACCGGTTTCGAACATTAACGTTTTACTTATGTAACAACATCCGTGTTCTCATCAGCACGATCGTTCTAGAATCAATATAATTTGCAGAACTATACACGAATTGTCTTCATAAAACAAAACTTGCGTACAGTTCTACCGATTACATTGGGGCTATTTTTCAAAATGTCTCAGCTCTGGCGCGTCAAATTCCGGAAACAATTCTCCAGAGAATAATTCACTGCAGTATATATTGCCGACTGGAGAACATAATTATTTAAATTATTATTTATATATAGAGGGCGATAAATTGAATATTAATTCAATTTAAAACCAAGTGGCCTAGCATATAAAAAATCTGAAAATTCAGAAAAATTGTATTACATGTGTATAAGAAGGGATGACCACTAAGTGGACATCCTATATGCTAGAAAGAGGTCATCAACGATCCAACCACAACGAAAAATAATGTTCTCCAGAAAAATTTCACAAAACACCAGAGCATGAGCTGTAACTGTGATAGAGGCGAAGGCAGCGATGTTGATGGTAGTGGTAGTGGTAGTGGTAGCCGAGGCGGTGAAAGATGAAGTGAGAGTAAGCGATGTGAAAGACAGTGGTGAGGGTGATGAAGGGGAAGGCAGCAAAGTCAAAGGCATTGATGACGATGGCGTCAGAAGTCTGAATAGTGTGTGTATGGTAGATGTGGTGGCGATGTTGCTTATTATGCAGCTTCGCAATAAGTTCCAAGTCGACAAATTATAACATTGTTTTGATGAAAATTGTTCATTGCTTGAAAAATATTGTTGAAGTTTAATAAAGTTTTATATGTACTCAATGCATGAAGTGTCATTGTTGGGCCCAAGGCCTAATGAAGAGCTTTTAGGCTAGTATGTGCGTATGTGTGTGTATGTGTGTGTCTGTGTATCGGGCGGCTTTTAAGCTAGTATAGATATGTATGTGTTATAAAAACCTGTCTAGACCCGCGTCTCCAATCACAAGAAACTATTAATAACTCGTACCTTTATACTGTGTAAATTAAGTAATACATAGGCGCGCGCTCGCGCACACACACGCACACACACACACACACACACACACACACACATATTTAAACATACTTATTTTCTGCTGTTTATTTCAACATGCATTCTGATAAAACATATATACTGTCTTACTAATATCTTAGTCAGCTTCAACTGTCAACGTAATGGTGTAAATCTCATAGATTATTACTTTAGATGTATAGTGGAGATATCAGAAATATTTTCACACAGATATACACACATATTCTTACTAAGATACACAGTCATATCTATCTATCTATCTATCTATCTATCTATCTATCTATCTATCTATCTATCTATCTATCTGTCTGTCTGTCTGTCTGTCTGTCTGTCTGTATGTCTGTCTGTCTGTCTGTTTGTGTGTCTGTCTGCTTTTCCGTCTTTCTGTCCGTCAGTATGTCTGTATGAACGGATGGCTGGCTACTTATACGTATAAATATTTACACTCATTCACTTATATACATACAGTTATATGCAACAAAAGCACTATATACATGCATACAGGTATTTATAATTGCATATACGTATGTGTGTATACAAACATACGTTTTGGGATCACCAATACTTTATTATCTCCCCTTCTTTCTACCTCTCCTGACAAACCTTTTTTCCCAACCACTCACCATGCTTGATCACTAAATCAACATGTTCTTTTATTCTCTATCTGTTTATTTTTTCTTATTCCTTTCTGTTGAAGGCTCGAGACTTAAAAGACTTTCTCGCTTTCCCGAGCGTTAAACTAATACACCTGCTTGTTGTTCATACACCTGTCTTCGTCTTTTGTTTTTCCGTAAATTTCAACTTTATATCTATATTTATATATGTATGCATTTTACGCGTTTTAGTCATTGGACTGAAGCTTTGCTGGGGTACCGTCTTGTGGGGTTTAGTAGTTGGTAGGAATAGAGTTTCTAAAATAGATAGGAAGATTCGAACTATTACTTCTGTCCAATGGTAGAACGGGTCTGAATTATTTCACAACCTCTTGAAGTTTCGAAATTAAAATGACGCCAAAT
>NC_068981.1:148801180-148807660 GCF_001194135.2 Octopus bimaculoides
GTGTGTATATATATGTATATGTATATATATAGAGATCTGACGTAATGGATGCATTTCCTATCATGTATCACGTAAATCTGAAACGTACGTATTAAATGATTTCAAAACACCACTATTTGGTTTAACTTTATTATTGTAACTTACATATATGTGTGTGGTGTGTGTCTGTGCATGTGCGTGAGTGTGTGTGTGTGTGTGTGTGTGTGTGTGTGTGTGTGTGTGTGTGTGTGTGTGTACATATGTAAGTATTGATATGCATGTATTTATGTATGTGTAGTCTTGTGGGCTTCTGTATTGCAGAAACACACCACTGTTAATTAGAATCAGAACATAATCAATATTGGCTTGCGGAGTGAGAGGGTAAACTAACGAGTGATCCGTATATCAAACTTAGTTCCAATTTATGCTTGGGAATTGTTTAATTTCATTTACTGCACTAATAGTTTTATAAATATCTGAAAACCTCATCTCTTCTTGCCTTGTGCCAATGTAAGACATCAGATATTGAATAGTAGTTCTGGTTAAATTATCTTTTAATCCTCCAGTGTCGATAAAATAAGTAGCAATTATAATCCAGGGAATCAACCAGCGATAATACAGCTCCCTATCTGTATTACTTATCCCCACATAATTCTGCGAGAATCACGTAAGTATGTGATAGTGAGCATAAGTCCAATAGCAAGTTTGGGTTGGAAAGGATTTATAACTTAAATAAGTTTGTTAGTTATTTTGAAATTTAATTACTGAAGCGGGCACCAATAGTCTATAGTAAATTATATCATTAAACATAGTCATCATCGTATTTTATTGAGTAGAAAAGCATCTGGGATTTGTACAATAACAACATTTTCCGGGGACTGACTAGGAAATGTGTTTGAATTTGAGTCTGTTTGTGTGTATGTGTGTGTGAGTGAGTGTGTGTATGCGCGAGCGCGTGTATGTGTTTATTTTTAATATGTATGTATTTAAATTATAAACATATATATTATTTGAATTCTTCTTACAATGAGGGACCTGGTTTCTAACAAAGAAACGAAATCCTATCTCTTGAAGATTGGACAACAAACAACAATATTTATTATATGTTGAACTTTAAAAATGTCATGCACGATTTTACACGCTTACGCGTAAAGTATTGGTTCTGTGGTCGCTTTCTTTGGCTAAATAATCAGAACACAGAAGTTGCAGATTTCGAAGCAGTTCTCTATAAATAATTTCTTACTTGGGAATTTTGGGAGATATATTCACATCTGCAGAAGAGCTGACCACCATGACTGTACATCCTTTTTTCCTTTTTTCTCTCAAATATCACGTCAGTTCTGGTTGTCCTGAGTGGAAGTCACCATTATTCCTTGTGTTGATGTGTATGACATGTATGAATGATATGTGTGTGAATGTATAAATATGATATATATCTGCATTCACATACAGATATACACATATCAGAAAAAAAAACCCACTTAGATAAGTACAGAAGTTTAAGTATCTCAAATCGTATTTATGAGTGTTGGGAAGCACGAGGCTGAATTGAATGATGAAATTGCAGCTCCAGTATTCGATCTTCAGAAGAGAGGCTGGATCTTAACTGATTTCTTCCAGAAAGAGTAAGATACACAAACAGTCGAACCGAGAGAGAAAGAGAGAAATTAAGAGAGAGAGAGAAAGAGATAGAGAAGGAGTGAAAGAGAGAATAATGCATGCAACAAGCAACAAATAGCGACAACAACAGTATTGATAAAAGTGTTGTGACTTGAGTGATGGATTAACTGCTTAAATTTTCTGGATTTACTAATGAAGCGGCTGTATTATTTCATTAAACGGCGAACCGGCGGAATAGTTAGCACGCTGGACTAAAATGCTTAGCACTTCCCCCGGCTTTTTATTCTGAGTTCAAATTTTGCCCAGGTCAGCTTTGTCTTTCGTTCTTTCGGAAGTTGATAAAATAAAGTATCATTCAAGTAATGGAGTCGATGCAATCGACATGCCCCTTCCTCTCAAAATTGCTCTATTTTGAATCCTGTAAAGGACCGGCGCTTCGTCCAGGGAGGAATGTGATCTCGATCCCATATACACCATGGAAACCGGCCTTAAGAAGTCCTAAGGCTCGAAAACATATATATAACTCTTTAATATGATGTTAAATTCACACATTGCGTGTTTCAATGTTAAGACTGACTTTAGTTTGCAGACGAATTCACTGTCAATTCTACTAAGCATAAAATGCCGAGTTGGTTTGATGTAGAACATTAGCAAGTGTTGGACTGATTCAGCCTATACCAAGGGTTATTGCCAAATTGCTTAGTAAGAACCACATATGACATTTTTAAATGTTTAAGAGCGGCAATATATATATTTAAAACTTAAGAGCACTGCTAACGCAGTAGCACACGGTATTGACTTATAAAATCGTTTAATATATTTTGTAGTATATTATGGTTCCATAACGAAATGCCTTGTCCCTACAAGTCATTAATATCTATGTACCAGCTTCCAGGAATATTTCAAAAATCATATTCATAAATAAGAGAATATAATGCTACATAATTTTTCTTACGAAAGTATACTGAATAATACTTAACTCGTTCAAAGCTTTTATTGAGTCTTAATGTTTTTCAGTTAGTACTTTAAATTCCGGCTGGTAGGATGTTAAAACTGTTTACGAATAAAATAGCACTAATATTCAATATTATCTCGAGAGTCGCACATGGTTACTTTGAGAGTAGCAGTTTGGTCACCGTTGCTCTCGACAGTTGTAGTTTGCCGGATCATAATTGAGTAGAGTTACTCACAAGCATCTTGTTTAATAACAAAGGTATGTGCCTAGCTTCAGTTATCACATGATTAAGATTGTACTACGACTTTATGAGAATAAAACTAATCACGCCAAAGAGAGCATTTTCAAAACTATCTCTTTTTTTATATCTTTGTATCCAACTACTAAGTGAAGTACTTGTCTTTTTATTGCCTGGAGGAGGTGCATTTGCCCAATATTATCAACGATTCTCAGATTTTAAAAGCCCTCTCAACCAAATTTCAACATGACAATTCTTGGTATGATAAGTCTATGACAGGATAAAACAATAAAGTTTTAAAGGTCTCAAGAGAGACTGAGAGAAGAAGAGAGAAAGAAAAAGAGAGGGAGAGAGAACAAAAGGGGGCGATAGGAGATAGAGAAATGTACTCTCTGGATAGAACAATCGACTGATTTGCTTCTATTGTGGCGCGATTTTTATTTTTCGTGTGGATTATCTGCAAATTATATATATATATCATGTTGAATACACCGTGTAACAATAATAATTTGGTCACGTTGCATATAAGCAACGTAAGCACAGTGTTATGCATATTTTATGCTGGCATCTTAACATTTACATACAAAATTGGTAACTTCATATTTATCATTTAATGTTTGTTGAGAACGTTATATTTATTGTGTTTTGTATTTTTATCTTTTAGTCAAGAGAGAAGGCTAAACGAACGACCCTTTACAACCTCCATAATTAGTGGAAGGGAGGAAAGAACGTATCTTCAAACTGGAGACCCGATTCGAATGCGTGCAACAAACTGGACTCGAAACACCGTAGTTCACCGTACTGGTACATTTTTCTTGGTTTTCTTGTCATTAAGAAGATAAAATACATATTTACCCTTTTCTAGAAGACCAATCTATCACCAAGTAAATTTACCCACAGTGGGAAGGAATGAACTAAGCCATACAATTTAACAAATCTCTTGTCGATTTGTCTTCTATACTACTAGGTGACCAAGTAGTTAGATATTTAGCTTTACGATCGAAAAGTCATTGGTTCAGACCACGGACCAGGTGGCGCATTGTGTCCCTGAGAAAGACACTTGATTTCGCATTGTTTCAGTCTACTAGCAGTAAATGAGAATTAACAAGCAGAGAACAGGCCTTCCGTCCAGTGGAGAATTTATACTGTGTCTCTTATACGCTATAGAAACAAGAATAAGATCCTGTCAAATGAGTCTGTAGGCTCGAGGTAAATTCCTGCAACGAAGAATTATTAGAGCCAACGGGTATTTATGCGGTGACTTGGTTATTTATTTATAGCAGCTAAATTTTCAAATTGCAATTTCAGCTTAAAAAACGAAGGGTACGCATAATAAGTGTTCTGGTTTTACCCCATCAAAAAGAACAACACAAACAATCCACTATCGCTGAAGCACTGAAAGCCTTTAGCTCTACATACATCTCGCATAATCATTGCTTTGTTTCTATATTATAAACCATTATTAGCAGTGCTGAAAGTGAATTGTCACAATCGGTAGCAACATGCTTCGTCGAGAATTCATCACCACCGATACAGAAAATTCACTGAATAAAATTTCAGTTATGCAATGGAGACAGTATTAAATTCTTGCCCAAGTATGTGAGTGGCTGCGAGTACACGTCATTAAAAAGGCCTAAAAAAGGCCGAAATGTATCTTGCGTTCTCACTGGCCGATCTTGGGTGGTATTTCATCTGCGATATTTAATATTTTAACACAGCACGTACATAGGACACATACACACACACACACACACACACACACACACACACACACACACACACACACACACACACACACACACACACATACACACACACTCACACACACGAAACACAGAGGCTAGTGCAGTTCCAACAAATAGAGTGTATTGGTGTGACGCTCAGGTAAAACGGAAGAAGTCCTACAGAAAGGAATTAGAAGGAAAAGCAGATGGAAAAAGGAAAAAATTGATATATTGATATAAAACTATGTTAACCATGTATTGATAAAACGCTTCTGTACATTTGAATGTGAATGGCTTTCACTTCAGTATATTTTCAAAAACATCTTTCCTTATATATATATATATATATGTTGCATGTAAAAACTATGCCAATCACCAAAAGATATCACCAGACTATCAGAAACGGCGGTTCGGTTTAAATTCCGGAGCTTCGGATTTAGACAGGAACTTCTGTGTTATATATCACTGAAGTTATAAAATTACACTGGAAAACATTGCTTTGAGGTTTACGGTTTAGTGATGTATTTTTGAGATCAGCAATGTGTTTTTACACATGAAATCACTTGGGAGAAATTTGTTGTCCAAGACATAACCCCACTGCCAATGACATTCACGCACTAGTATGCAAAAATGTGTTAAAACACATCCTTATAGTGATACTAACTACTTCGTGTGCTTATACCGAATCAATTCCAGTTTTAAAAGACTCCTTATACACTGGCAATTGTTTTGACTGATGTTTTCTACATTAGAACAGAAGCTTCTGTGCAGCGCTGGATTAACCATTAAGCAAAATAAGCACGTGCTTAGGGTATCAACGGAAGGAGGAGTACCACAGAAATGGTAAATGGTTTACGGCACAAAAGAAGTCACTTTAAACTTGCTATAATAATATTCGGGAAACCTTTGTCTCTATTAAGTATATATGCAGATGTGTTACTTAAGATTAATTTTGATGATTTAATCAAAGACTTTGCAATTCAAAAGAGTAGGAGGAAACTTTTCAAATATAATTAAAGTGGAAGTATACAAAAATATACATTATTTTCCCTATTACTGCTTTTTTTCTTTTTGAAAAATAAAAATTTATTTTATGGTTTGTTATTGTTTATATTTTGAATTACATAATCTTTTATGGGAGCAACAAAATCTTTAAGTGCTTAGGGACTCGATGGGTCTTAATCCGACCCTGCTTCTGTGTAGCTCCAAATAAGCGAGGTGGTACATCTCACTAAGGGGACGAAATCATTCCGAAACAGCTAAAATTGCTTGTAATTTGGTGTGTTTCAACACACAAACTCTAGAGTAACAAATTTGTTTTCTGAAACAAAATCGCGCAGCAAATTCCATTCAAATTTCAATGTGCAAGAACGTGTTAAAAATAAATGTGCACGTCTTTATTTTGATCCTGGCTGCTTCCTGTGCTTATATACACATATATACGTATATGTATACTTAAGCATACACATTTGCATATATCAATTACATATATTAATATTAATATTTTTATTAGTTATGTTTTGAAGTCTGAGCGATCAGAATCAAAATGGAATTAAATTTGCATAACTCACCAAAGCTACTTGTAACAAATTCTGTTTTCTAAAGTATCTAGAAGCTTATGCATGCATACATACATTCATGCATAGATACGCACACATGTATATACATATATATACATATATATATACATAACCAAACCACGCACACACACACACACACACACACACACACACACACATACGCACACACACGTTCTATTATTACACACTTGCAGACCCTCGCGCACGCACACATATTCACCTCCCTTTTTCACTCTCCTGTCTTAGAAAGAACTTTTCCTCCACCACTTCCTCTTCCGGTCCTTCCACAATGTAACCTCGTGGGCGTCGGTGTCGATTTTTTCTTCCTCCGTTTTTCCATTCTTTGAACTTTCCTTGTTTCCGACGAAGGGCTCCGCCCGAAAC
>NC_068981.1:148808324-148810315 GCF_001194135.2 Octopus bimaculoides
ACATTGTTGCTGACCTTCAGGAACATCGATCAGAGTTCAGCAATGCCTATGCAGAGTTTTAAGTCCAATAAGGCTTGCACGACACCTCATAGACCCTCTCCACTTTATTGACATTATCCAGAGACAAGCCGGAGCAAGATGCCTGGTGCCAATATGAGTCGCAGGCTCAGGGATGTGGGAACGCCATGATTTCTAGCACAAACCAAAGAACCCCAAAATGTCCAATGCCATTCCCTGCATATCTATTTTTTTTTTATTATCAGAGTGACCTTCTCTTAGAGACATGCTTCAACAGAAGCTGAGGGGTGCCTCACTCCCAGTGGTCTTTCAGCACGCCGGACACCATCCTGGAATTTCTGCGTACCCGTGCTATATACATACATACATACATGTATATTATACATACATACATACGTATATATATAGTAAAATTGGACTCCGTTTTTGAAACTCTGATGAAGATATAAGTTAATACATAAGCACTCAACCTCGAATGCTTTGGATCTTGTAGCGGAAACATTTGTAAACTAATGAAGTTCATGACATAATTTCTTATTCCCTTGTTACACACACGTACACATGCATACACACATGAATATATATCTATATGTATGTTTGTGTATGTATTCATTGTTGCGTTCTCGACACCTCTGTGGTCATTAGAGACGTTATGCATGAGACAACTTTCTAGTACTTCAGTGTTCTAAATTGCTCTATAATTTTGTGTAATATATATCTTATTTCTACGCAGGCTGATACAGTCGTGGATTGAAGATAAAGATTCAAACGTTCGATCAACTGAATTGCCTGCGTGTAAAGTAGCTAAACAGTCCGTGATATACTCTTTACTCTTTTACTTGTTTCAATCATTTGACTGCGGCCATGCTGGGGCACCGCCTTTTAGTCGAGCAAATCGACCCCAGGACTTATTCTTTGTAAGCCTAGTACTTATTCTATCGGTCTCTTTTTGCCGAACCGCTAAGTTACGGGGATGTAAACACACCAGCCTCGGTTGTCAAGCGAAGTTGGGGGGACAATCACAGACACACAAGCACACACACACACACACACACACACATATATATATATATATATACGATGGGCTTCTTTCAGTTTCTATCTACCAAATCCACTCACAAGGCTTTGGTCGGCCCGAGGCTATAATAGAAGACACTTGCCCAAGGTGCCACGCAGTGGGACTGAACCCAGAACCATGTGGCTGGTAAGCAAGCTACTTAACACACAGCCACTCCTGCGCCTATATGTGTAGCTTTAACGTTATTCTCAGGCAGAATCAGCGTGGCACAGTGTATGACAAAGTTATACCTTTCGAATTACAAGCACAATTTAGTCGATGGGTTTCCAAGCAGTTTTCGTCTACCCAATTTCACTCACAAGGAATAAGTTATTCGACGATATATAATATGACAATCACTGAAGTTGTCATGCAACGAGCTCTAGTCTGGCATCTCGCGGTTGCCAAGCGAACACCTTGATTATTCGGCCATACTGCTTCGACAATATTGAAAATAATGCGCCAATACAAATTCACATTGCTAATAATGTATACACAAATGCTTATTCCCAATCACACTCACTATAACTATAGACACATTCGTGCTAGTGCATATATACTGTGTTCCCAACAGACAAACTAATATTACAGGCACAAACACATGTACACATATATCTCTTGCACGAATGAAAACCCAGTCATTCGACATTACTTCCGATCAATCTTAATTCATCATTTTCAAAATGACTCAGAAAAACACGAATTCTTTCGTTAGTCCTGATTTTTCTTTCTATCTCCTACAATTTTCCTTCGCTCGAAACGTCTAAGATACTTTTCCTTTAGTAATCTTCTACTGAGCCTATGCATTTACACCAAAGCGCACACATACTATGATTATACACCCATAATGCTAGTACAAATATACTGGGTACCCAACGGACACAGTAATATTAAATGCACAAACACACGTGCATAT
>NC_068981.1:148812112-148818509 GCF_001194135.2 Octopus bimaculoides
TATATATATGCGTTTGCGTCAATGTTTACTGACGTGTGCATGTATGTGAGTATATGCTTATGTGCCTGCGCACGCGTCTGCTTGCGTATGTATGTATGTATGTATGTATGTATGTATGTACGTACGTGTGTGATTATGTGCGTGTGCGTGTGTGTATGTTTGTGTGAGTGAATGTTGGTGTTATACGTGTTGATGAGCGGGTCGGCGTTATGAAGGGGAAGTAGGCAAGATTTTGTTGGGGCTGGAAGTAGCGGGGACGTCATGACGGTGGCATAGAATTGAATTGCTTGCGCTGGAATAACTAATGGCGCCATTATGACTGCTCGGGTTCCGTGACTCTCTATCAACTTCACAGATGGCAGTGCAGTCGGCAGCGGAAGGGCTCCCCACTTCTAAGCCAGCCCATCTGATGCTATCAACGATGGAACTTGTTGTTAAGGGGACTACTATTACATTAGTACAAAAGCAAAAAAAGCAAGAACTGTTTCATATAGTTTGCTTGTTTTTTTTATTTATTTAGTTTTTAAGGTTAATTTTTCTCTTTCACTTTTCTTTTTCATACGTCTAATGCTAAAATACTGCGTGGGTGCATATGTACGTTTGTGCAAATGCCCCAGTCATCTCCTCATGTATTATATGAATATACGTATAAACGTATATATGTATATGTGTACGCATACAAATACACACACACACACACACACACACACACATATGTATATGTAGGCGTAGGAGTGGCTGTGTGGTAAGTAGCTTGCTTACCAACCACATAGTTCTGGGTTCAGTCCCACTGCGTTGCACCTTGGGCAAGTGTCTTCTACTATAGCCTCAGGCCGATCAAAGCCTTGTGAGTGGATTTGGTAAGCGGAAACTGAAAGAAACCCGTCGTATATTTGTATATATATATGTATGTGTGTGTATATGTTTGTGTGTCTGTGTTTGTTCCCCCAACATCGCTTGACAACCGATGCTGGTGTGTTTACGTCCCCGTAACTTAGCGGTTCGGCAAAAGAGTCCTGGGGTGGATTTGCTCGACTAAAGGCGGTGCTTCAGCATGGCCACAGTCAAATGACTGAAACATGTAAAAGAGTAAAAGAGTATATATATATATATATATATATATATATATATATACATGTGTGTGTGTGTGAACATGTGGATACCTATTTGTAAATACATGTGTGTATATATTTATGTATATATATGTATGTATATGCATATATATGTGGGTGTATATGTTTATATGTGGTTGTGTGGTAAGAAGTTTACTTTCCAACCACATGATTCCAGGTTCAAGTCTCGAGCCAACCAAAGTCTTGAGGGTGGATTTGGGGGACGAAAACTGAAAGAATCCCCTTGTATGCATATATAATGTGTGTATCATTATATCTATATTTGTTCTCCTCCATCGCTTGAAAAGCGGTGTTGGCGTGTTTACGTCCCTTTAACCTAGCGGTTCGGCAAAGATAACCGATTGAATAAATACCGGGCTTGCAACCAAAATTAGTGCTGGAGTCGGTTTGATCGACTAAAATTGTTTAAGGCAGTGCCCCAGCATAGCCGCACTCTGATGACTGTACAATTAAAAGAATGAAAGAATTTCTAATGAGAAATTCTTAACATTTCTATCTAAGATGTAAAACTTTGTAATTCCTATTAGCAAATGAAACTTGTGTAATGGTGAATAAATAATACAGAAAAAAATTCCAATTTCCTGTTTTGTTTATAGTAACTCTGTCTCTACATCTGTCTCTGTCTGTTTGCCTCTCTCTTTACCTCTCTCTCCATATATGTATACACACAGACACAGACGCACAGACACACACATACACACATCATACACGCACACACACACACGCACATACATAGCGACACATACGCAATGTCAGAGCTCTGAGATTAAGAAATTCATTGCGCAACAGCATGAGCCTGGTCCCAGAGTTTTTGGGCATGTGTTTTCAATGATAGATACAGATTAACCAATGTTTCTTGAGGAAAATTGAAAGGCAGAAACCGTGCGGAAGCCCATCGTAATGTGTGCTTGTGTATATGAACTTCTTGATTACATAGAAATGACTGTATACCTTTATCTATCAAAGTCTCTGCGCGCGCGTGTGCACATGTGTGTGTGTGCGTGCACGCGCGCGTGCATGCTTGTATGTATTTGCCGAAGCATGCTCAGAGTTCAATGACTGAAACCAATAAAGACACACACACACACACACACAAAAAGTACATGAGAGAAAGAGAATGGAATTTACGAAATTCTTTACTATTCACTACGATCGTTTCAATCCATCGTGCACCGGTTCCTCGCGGCAAGTCACCTGATGATATACATCTGCACCTTCGATGCACAATAACTGTTTGTACAGTATTTCACTGTTTGTATAATACTTTACTACACTAAATAATGGAAAAACACATCCACAGTATCCCAATAAGGGCACAAAATCGATTAAGGGTGTTCGCCACTTTTCTTCATTCTACGGAAAAATACTTAAATTTAGCATGTTTGTCTACAACGTACGTTTAGCCACACACGCACACACACATACATATACACAAGTCCACATACATTAAAGTATATCCAAATGATTATGTTGTCACATACATTGTCAGTCATATCTACTTCTCAACGTATACTTTCTCTCACGCACGCACACACATGCGCCCGCATGCAAACACACAAACGTATGTAAATACACACGTCTATACACTACTTCCTTTTCACTCTATGTATGTATGTATGTATGTATGTATGTATGTATGTATGTATGCATGAAAATGTTAATGTATGCACACACGTACGAGGGTGTATCCAAAAGAAATCGGAACTTTGCAATATTTTATTCCCTTAGTTTTACGTTTCCGCCTTTATCATCTTCAAAGTATTGTCCATTTGAAGTAATGCATCAGTCCAGAAGTGTTTTCCACTATTCGAAGCAGTGCTGGAACTCTTGCGAAGCGATGCCTTTTAACACCTCCATCGTTTTTTTCTTCATCTCTCCCACATCCGCAAATTCCGTAGCACCAGCTTTCGTCACCAGTGATGACCTTCGAAAAAAGGTCCGGGTTAACTTCGGACTGTTCTTTCAGTTCACGACGTGCATTTAGCCGTGACTGCTTTTGATCTTCCATGAGCAAGTGAGGCACACATTTTGCTGCAACTCTTTTCATTCGCAATTCCGAGCTCAAAATTCGTTGGCAAGAGCTCCAGAACACACCAGTCATATCAAGTTCGTCAATTGTTAGGTAACGGTCCTCCAAAATCAGTTCGTTAATTTTCATGATATTTTTCATTTCTTCGGTAGGAAGACGGTGGCCCTAAACGAGATTGGTCTTCAAGCGACAAGTGACTATTCCTAAAGCGTGAAAATCACTTGAAAGTTTATGTTTTGCTCATGGCAGCGTCCCTGTTTGCTGTTTGAAGCATGACAACTGTTTCGGCCGCCGTTTTCCCCAACTGAAAACAGAATTTCACGGAAGCAAAACTTGACGAACTGGGGAAAAGCACTGTAAAACAAAGATGCACCATGTGGCAGTATTACCTCACTAGCCAACGCCGGTCGGCAAATTGATGTCTGAGGGTAGCACTAAGTTGCTTCTAGCGGCGAAAACCTGAACTACAACGGGCTTGTCCCTCAGAGAACGTTTCCGGTTATTTTGGGGTATCCCCTAGTACACAAACACACATGTGAACGTGCTCTACTGAATTTATATGCATGTATGATCTAGATGCTTTTAGTTATAAACACCTTATGCAGACACACTTCCACACACACATATTAACTCACGCTTGCGTGAATATACAAGCACACACTTACACGCAGATCTAGACATATAACATTCGAATTGATATATATTATTTGCAAATAATTATGATCTGTTTGTATGAGGATGTGCATACATTTGTCTATTTGTGTGTCTCCGTGTTTCTCTGTTCCTGTACGAGTGCGCATGAGAGCTTGTATACTAACACATCCTCGAGTGCGCGCGTGTATGCTTGTGTTTGTATGTATGTGTGTATTACTTGAACTACAAAAGGTAAAGCTATTCGGGAAATATAACATATGTTACAAAGTTGGCAAACTCCCTCATTATAGAGTATCTTACGTAGGTTTTATTTCTACATTTTACAAGAGTTTTAGTTCTAATTTATTTCTCTTATCGTGGGTTAGTTTAACTTATGAATTAGCACCGAGTAGTATATTCCCTCTTCCTGTAAACTCATATACTGCTTTTATGGAGTAATTTACTGGGAGTGGGTGATGAGGGCTCTTAATATCTTTCGTAGACTTCTTAAAACGACTCCAAGTCTGCAGTCAATGTTACCAGATGAACGAACACTTGTAACATTATGTAGCAAGGCGGTAATCTGACATAGCGTTAGATTTCCGAATATAGTCTAAGCGGTATTTCTTCTGGCTTTACATTCTGATTTCAAATTCTGCTGAGGTCGACTTTACTTCCATCTTCTCTGGATCGATAAAATAAACACCAGGTGAACGGTGAGTTTGTTGTAATCGATTAGCCCCTGCCGCCACATTTCTATTATAAGCACAAGGCTTTATAATAGAAGGAAATATATTATGTAATGGTGTTTCCTGCTGAGTTCTAATTTATCTTTAATTATTTTAGTGTCCGGAGAATAAGTAGCAGCCAAGTACCGTAGTTGATATGATTGATCATGCTCCTCCTCTGCCAAATTTGTGGCCTTGTACTAATTACATAATTGCTAGTAAATTCAGTCTCCTACTAGTTGATTGGTTCTTTCTTTCATCGTCACTGGAACAACAAAAGGAAAAGTTCGGCTTTGAATTAAAAAAAAAATCTTTTGAAAATCAGTGTCATTATTATTTTTGACACGCAAGAACCTGCAGAACAAATGTTTACCTCCAGTTTTTGCATCGTTCTGTAGAATTGGATACTGGCCTACTGCAGGTAGCTTTTTCTTGGGAAAGAAAGAATCCCCACCCGCGCAAAAAACTAAAATTCACTGCCCAGTTCCAAAAATCAGATTCCGATGGTGCCTTATAATAATAATTCTTAACAAGAGTTAAGGACACTTAATCCAGATGTCCTTGGCACATTTTAAGGGAGTTGCCGGCTATGAATCTGTTTGTGTTGTAAGAAGGATGTTAATGGGAGAAATTTAAAAGTGTTGTGCAAGAGGTTCCAGGAACTGAAGAAAATATTCTAAGGGAATCCTGATTAAAAATTGTGAGAACGGCTGGTTTATAATAGTCTGCGGCACCTAACAAGGTAAAACATATGCGACTTATCGTAAATCTTGAAATATGATCAAAATCATCCTCAAATTACACCCATCTTACAATAATGATAAGATAGACAAGATAGACTGTATGAATATATAAAGGCCAGAATGGTCATGTTTGGAACGCTTGTAATATTAAATCAACTCAATTAGGGCTGACTTATTCAGCAACTCCACTAGAAACAACTTATTTTCATCTACGCACACACATACACACACTCACGCACATATATACAAACAGCGTTTCCTTCTAGTCAAAGTGGAAAAGTGGAAACCAAACGCCTTCTCCAAGGTGTTGTCAATAACACACACACGTATGTAAATTCGGGCATAAGAATATTTGATAATTCTCGGATCTAAGATAAATTTGTATCAATCAACAATTATACGACTCTTATTGACGAATCACCTTACATATTTATGGCCTCGTGCAAATGTGAGTAATTTTGTTCATAATACTTGTACTATGAACAACTCATCCCGGATTTGTTCGGAATGAGTTGAGCCCACTTTAACCAGGTAAATCGACAGGATCATGAAAAGAAGCCGACCAAACACTTGGCGATTGCAGAAATTCCGACGCGAAATTGTCATCCAGTTAGTGTTTCTATGGTAGACACCAGATAATGAATCGTTCAATTTTATATCTAACCAGAGGCAATACATTTAATGGAACATTTCACCATGTTATAGATAAGGGGCATTGATGAAAAGGGATTGGTCAGTGCTGAATGCAGAGCATCTTTTACAATGTGAAACGGAAGATTTAGGAGAATATATATCAATTATTATTATTATATGAGTTCAAATTCCGCCAAGGTTGACTTTGCCTTTCATCCTAATCGACTTAATCCCCTCCCGCAAGCTGCCCTTGTGGCAAAAATTTGAAATAATAATAATAATTATTATTATTATTATTATAAGGTGGCTGAAGGCGGCGAGTTGGCAGAATCGTTAGCACGCCGGGCTAAATGCCTAGCGGTATTTCGTCTGCCGTTACGTTCTGAGTTCAAATTCCGCCGAGGTCAACTTTGCCTTTCATCCTTTCGAGGTTGATAAATTAAATACCAGTTACGCACTGGGGTCGATGTAATCGACTTAATTCATTTGTCTGTCCTT
>NC_068981.1:148819118-148823922 GCF_001194135.2 Octopus bimaculoides
CAAGCTGCCCTTGTGGCAAAAATTTGAAATAATAATAATAATTATTATTATTATTATTATAAGGTGGCTGAAGGCGGCGAGTTGGCAGAATCGTTAGCACGCCGGGCTAAATGCCTAGCGGTATTTCGTCTGCCGTTACGTTCTGAGTTCAAATCCTACTGAGGTCAAAATTAGCTTTCATTCTTTCGAGGTCGATGAAATAAAGTACTTGATAATGATATCAACTAACTCTCTCCCATGAAACTTACTGTCCTTGTGCTTAAATTAGAAGCTGTATTTACTCTTTTTTCATCCTTCTGAGGTATCCGTATGGGTGTTAAGAAGCTCTTCTTGAAACTACCTTGTTTTGGATTCATTCCCGCTACGCGGCACTTAGAGCAAGTTATCTACTATAGTGCTGAACTGGTCAATGTCTTGTCAGTGAATTTGGTAAATGGAAACTGTGTAGAAGCCTATTATATATGTCTATGTGTGTGTGCATATTGCTTAAATGTTTTTTTGTGTGTTTGTCGTCCCCATCGCTTGGTAACCACTGTGATTTGTTTACTCCCTGTAACTTAGCTGTTCGACAAAAACAACCGTTAGAGCAAGTACCAGTCTTTAAAAATAAATACCGAGATCGATTTATTCGACTGAAACCTTCAAAGCAGTGCTTTAGCATAGCCGCAGTCCTAGGACTGAAACTAGTAACAGATAAAAGATATATACTGAATACATTTAATCTACTGTGCTACTTGACAAGACGTATTATTAGCATTGATTAAGGTGACGGGCTGGCAGAATCATTAGCACTCCGGGCGACATGCTTAGCAGCATTTCATTCCTCTTTGGGTTCTGAGTTCAAAATTCCGCCGGGGTCGACTTTCTCTTTTAACTTTCGAGGCCGATAAAATAAGTACTACTAGAACACTGGGGACAATGTAATCGACTATTCTCCTTCCCTGAGCTTGCTGGCCTTGTGCCAAAATTTAAAACCATTATTACAATTAGTTGTTTCATGCATGCCTTATTCCTAACAATAACAGCCATTAACTCCTTCAAAGCAGTTATTTATTTATTAATTTTTCTGCTGTTAAGTGTGGGAGGATGAACTCAAAGAATTTTTCTCGTAATATGAAAGATGAAATCATTGAAAGTGAGAGGCGTCAACATCTCACCTTACCTTTTCTTTTTATACCCATAGCATTGAATACATATTTTGACTTAGTTGGATATTTTTTTCCTTGAATAACTACTTTTTTAAAACTTTTTTTTGTTGCTGAACATCTAACCGTTTAGTGCTTATTGTGAAAACATAGTATGTTGAAGTGAAACACGGATACAGGAATACTAAACAGAAGTCGCAGCAACAGCAGCGGAAAGAAAATGGAAGAGGAGGAGGAGGAGGAAGAAGGAGAAAAAAGAAAACGAAGAGGAGGAGGAGGAGGAGGAGAATAAGGAAGAGATGAGGAATGACAACAGCAAAAATTGAAAAGGAACAGGACAAGAATGAGAATAATAATATGAAGGACGAAGTGGAGGGAGAGGAAAAGAAGGAGAACAACATAAAGAACAACAGCGAAGGATAAAACAAAGTGCAAAATTCGCCTATATTTCACGGTATGTGCACTATTCATCTTAATCAGTAGTTCGTATGATATTTGTAATCTTAGAACTACGAAATCAGTTCAGAGCATGTGGCTACTGATACTATCGCTTGACTTAATTCCAAATTTATAATCACAATTCAAGAAGAATAAAAAGAAAAGAAAGGGAAAGAAAGAAAGGATTTTGACTCTACTGGATTCTTCAGTTAAATAACAAACTTGTCAAGAATGTTCAAAACTTTAAAACAATCAATATTTATCACTGGCAGCATGTAATTTCCTACTAACCTGAGATCTTGGTGCCATTTTTATCGCAACTATTGTGACCTCTGTTCCTCGGAGCTGGTTGGTACCACACCATGTCCACTTAGATTCCTCAATTCCTTTGTGTTTTCTCTTATTACCCATATTGTGTTCATATCCTTAGGCTGTACACTAATCACAATATCTAGTCTCCTTCCCGAGAAAGTCAGTTCTATGAAATTTTGTTCCCGTTCATATTTTACCTGTAGTCATCCACCGGCAATTGTGCAAAACCAACATCAACCGAGTCACTAATTTAAGAGACTGCCCAGGCCTTGAAAACAACTCCTTTCTTCAGATCAAACGATGAAAAGAATGGCGTTTGAAGGCATTTACTTTCACTTACGTTGATAATGCCTTAAGTACCTTAGTATTCACGAAAATGTATCATACAAGAAGAACAAAGATAGAATGACAGAGGTATAATAAATCAAATTAGAAAAATATGTCAGTTGTAGCATTCGTCTTATAGTAATGTATTTACGACATCAGTGCTGGTACAAGTATTTGGGATATTTGACTCGTCTTTTGCGAGAATCCGCTGTATAGATATTAAGATCTGCAAGATCTAAACATCAACTGGAAGCTTCCACAAAAATATTGGGCACTGCTTCAGAAGAATGAAGGATATGAAGAGCTTTAACATCAGTGCAGACAGTCTTTGAGTGAGTTAGTTAAACAACAGCAGCAAAATTAAATGCACCAAGCAAGCCCTCAAAAGTAAAAAGAATAACTCCTTACTGGTTGCTTGAAAACCTATCAAACAGTACTCACTTTTTGGTGAGCCTCTCCGAAGTCTCAGAATTGCTGCACTTGCATACATCAATAAAAAACTGGAAGAGAAGGACTTTGGATGAAAAAAGTTATAGAAGGGTTTGCTTGATGCACGCATTACAATGACACTAATGAAGAGTAACCGTTCTTGGATTCTTGAGTGTTATATTTCAACACATACTGAAAATATGTGTCGTAAGAAGAGACTCTTAGGACATATCTAACGGACTAAAGAGATAATAAAGTCCTTAAACACTTCAATATGTGACAGATTGTTTATGTCACATTTCTGTGGAAGAAATTAGGTACATAATCAGTAGCTGCCCTAGCTGATATCAAAGTACTCCTTTCAAATGCAGCATGCTAAAACAATACAACAATGTTTTCTGTAAGAAAAAAACTGCTCTCTGATAAATATGGAAAATTTGTTCTTGAACACATACACATAAACACAAAACATATAAGCATACATATCTACACACACAGGTATCAAAAATGAATATGAATAAACTTCTTAGTGCAAACGTAAAGGGTTTGATATAGTAGTTTATGCTACTATAGATATGGAGGAATGGATAGTAACAAATGGCTTCGCAGGCACTCCGTTAAGTCATTAATGTTTTCTCTTGGACCATTGCAGATCAACTTCTGTGGGAAAGATATGAATAAAAAGGGAGGCTAAGGCAGAAAAGAAAAAATTATATAGAATTACAGAGGTCAGCTACCCTGCAGAAGTGAATACTTAGTCCATAATCAAAAGCTATAGCGTCTCTATCCAGATTACAAATTCACCGTAATACCTATAAGTGTTGCTGAACTTGGCTCAGTCAAAAATATGTATGTGACAATCACGAGTTGCTTAAATGTAACGGAAGTAACCATTTATAAAGGCACATATTTTCTAATTTTCAATGTTTCCATACACCGTTCTTAACCAAAGTTTAGCGAAGGTGCTAAACTTTGTTAGGAATCATCTCTTTATCTTCAGGAAGGATTATATAGACACGTAGTTGCACGAACACATACATAGTTAAATGAATAAATACAGATAATATTCATGTTTTTATAAATATGGATGCATATGGCATTTTTTTATAAACTTGTATATATTTCAATATGTTTTCATTTAATTGTTTTAGATTTAGGCTAAAGGCCAGAAATTTTGAGAAGAAGGGTGTTAGTCGATACCATCGACCCCCATGCTTGACTGGTATCATCGCCAGAGGGATTAAACGCTAAGATGAATTCTGCTTTTTATCGAGATTTGAACTCAGAACGTAAAGAGCCGGAACAAATACTGCAAGCCATTTTTTCCTACGCTGTAACGATTCTGCCAGCTCGCTGCCTTAACTGAGTTTCTATATAATAATTATATACTTAGACTTGTATATAATTTGCCATAAACTTAATTAAACGTAAAAGTTCGCCGGAGCGTTACAAAGTTTCATTTAATCTTCTTTCGTAGCAAAAATGGTTAACTTTCAGATTAGTTTTCAGATTGTAATACACACACACAGACATACAGACACAGACTGACACAGACACAGACACAGACACACACACACACACACACACACACACACACACACACACACACACACACACACACACACACACACTAATACACTTACACATACAAGACATCAACCCCACACAATCCCCATACACTGATATATTTATGTATATCAATACATATATAAATAAACCTACACATATATTTGTGTATTCGCATAAGTATGTTATTGTGTATGTGTCCATGGGTGCACGCATTTCTACGTGTGCATAATGTATATATGCGTGCATAAATGTATTTTCATGTGTTCATATAGATGAATATATATATATACAAATATGTACACAGTACATGTATACACACACACACACACATGTATACATATATGGGCTGTTAATTGATCAATAATAGCAATGATTAACTGAAGAAAGAACTCAATAATGGCTTAAGAGTAAAATTCATTCTTAAAAATGTGTTGCGTGTAATTTCATGTCTCACCTGTTTCAGAGAAGGTTCACACACTCACAACAGACAAACATACGCACAATACTTTGTTATATTCAATGTGTGTGTGTATGTGTGTGTGTGTGTGTGTGTGTGTGTGTGTGTGTGTGTGTGTGTGTGTGTG
>NC_068981.1:148824185-148828501 GCF_001194135.2 Octopus bimaculoides
GTGTGTGTGTGTGTGTGTGTGTGTGTGTGTGTGTGTGTGTGTGTGTGTGTGTGTGCATTTATGTATGTTCAAATGTAGGTACAAAAACTATTTTGAAAATACCCTATCTGTTGTAGATGTAACAGGAGTATTGGAAGTTGAGAAAGATGAATACGATATGGCGGGAATGTAAAGGATGAAAGGGAACTATAAGTAATGCTAACTGCTAACAAAATTAATACATACATACGTACGTACATACATACATACATACACACAGACACACACACACACATATATAGATGTATGAGTATTTGTGTGTGTACAATGTGTGCCCATATAGACATACATGTGCATACGCATATGAATGTACGTGATGTATGTTTGTTAATATATACATACATACATATATACATATATATATATATATATATATATATATATATATTCATATACTTATACACGTGTGTGCAAGTATGTGAGCGTGTGTGTGTGTGTGTGCGTGTGTGTGTATGTGTGTGTGTGCACGCGCTTGGGGAAGGGTGTAAAAATGTGACGCAATTGTTTTTCAATTATTTCGGTTTCCCTTTTTTACTTTGTCTCTGTTAAAACGATTCTGTATTCTTGTATTTGTTTTATTAGGAATTAGTGGCAGAATGCGAAAACTAATTAATAGTTATTGATAACTAATTAATTACATTTGAGTTTGTTTGCCAAAAACAATACTAATAACAACAACAACAACAACAACAACAACAACAACAACAACAACAACAACAATAATAATAATAATAATAATATTAAATAAATAAATAAATAAAACAGCAACAACATCGATAACAACAGTAACAATAATAATAATGATAAATACTACTACTACTACTACTAATAATAATAATATTAATAAATAAAACAGCAACAACATCGACAACAACAGTAACAATAAATAATAATAATAATAATGATAATAATAATAATAATAAAAATAATAAACCACAGCACATACCCAAGGCGCACAGAGCTGCGCTCGGTAGTGAAGTGAAAGCACGTTATAAAAATAAAACTACTGAATAATAATAATAATAATAATAATAATAATAATAATAATAATAATAATAATAATAATAATAATAATAATAATAATAATAAGCGTAAGTGCAGAGGTACCAAGTATCAACTCCTGATATACAAAACTGTACTCAGAGTCTGCAAGAGGAGAAAAAGTAACTTAGCCATGTTATGGATCGACTATCGTAAGGCGTACGATTTGATTCCACATTCTTGGTTTATGGAGTGTATGAACCTATTTGGTATTGCATCGAATGTTGAGCGATTACTTGGAATAAAGTATGGCGAATTGGAAGATAGACCTGACAGCATACGAAAGAAGTTTAGGGACAGTAGAAATTAGGAAGGGCATCTTCCAAGGGGACTGCCTGTCCCCACTGATCTTTGTACTGTGCTTGGTACCACTAACACTGATTCTGAGGAAAGCAAAAGCTGGGTATGTATTCAAAAGCCGCTAACAAAAAGTCAACCATTTGTTATTCATGGATGATTTCAAACTTTATGGTAAAGATGAAGCCCAGTACTAATACTTGACTAGTACTCATTTCATTGGCCCTTGAGTGATAAAAAAATATTTTGACCTTGGCAAGATTTGAAATTAGATAACAAAGAGCCGGAAGATGTACCAAATAGCATTTTGCCTTCTGCTCAGATTGTTTTTCTTAATTCAACACATGAAACTGTTATTAATAAAGATGATGATGAAGAAGACGACGATCACAACGACGATGAGGAAGACGATGATGATGATGATATCCTTTATTTGTTTCAGGGGCATTTAACGAGGTTGAGATTACAAGGAGTGCTTACAATTATTTTGGAGGTTTACATAAACGATAAGAAGAAGGGGGCGGGAGAGTCAGATAAAAAGAATACATAGCATACAAAATATGTGTCCCCTGATGCAAAGGAACCTCCATGTTGAGTCAATCAAGGAACCTGACATATCCAGGATCATGCTGACCAACAAAAGCATAAGCCCTCACCCGGCTTTTGTTCTTCAATACACAGGTACAGGCTTAGAATAGTTTCATGTATCTTAACTGCAATCACCCATATTTGGATATATTCACAAAGAGAGAGAACGTCCCTCAGCACTCTCAGTGTCCTGTCCAAATGAATCTTTAAAAATTCAATGTGGTCTTGATCAAAGAGGAAGGTATCTGTCCGAAATCCTTTCTGCCTCTTCCGCCACAAAATCTTTTTCCCTATACCACTAGACAGGGGAACACCGCTTGCCCTGCCTTGTTAATGGCGCATGGTGGACTTAGCCGATAGACACATTCGTCTCGCGCATGACAACAGTTGTCCGCCTTAATACCACAAGTCGGCAATGCTCTGACACTGCATGAGTGCGTAAGGTGAAGTTTCTCTGTTTCCTGCAGATGTTGGACAAAACCCAGAAGCAGTAGATATAAAAATGTATACGTAATATAAGAAATATATGGATGATAAATTCCTTCCGTGACAAGAGAACATCTAAATAGAGACAACCAGGGAACCATATATGTTCATGATCTCCCTGATCTCAAGGACTAGTTACCGCTAGGGCTGAAAAACGAACAAAACAACATCCTACGTGTCAGCAATAAGTACCCTGGAAACATTCTTTTCCTGATGATCTCCCATACAACCCAAGAACAGCCGAACTAGCAGCATACCTCGAAGAAGACCTGGAGATAAAATGCTCAGCCTGCAAAAAAAAAAAAAAAAAAAAAAGAATAATAAATAAATAAAAGACGATTCATGAATGTGTTTCCCGAAGACTTGAAGAAGATAGTCATACCAACATGGAGTGCATTAGTGAACAGCTCTTCAAAGATCAAGGGGAAAACTGCCTCGAAACCCCCAGCTTCTAAATTCTTTTATATCCAAGTCAAAAATTCACATTTACACCAGTGATAATTTCTGCTCTTGGTTTTGTTGAGTTAGTGCCTAGTTACAATTTGGGTAAGCTAGGGTTTTCAGAAAAAGAAATCAACTAGCTAATTCGGCATATTCCGAATACATTCTGTAAGTGGAAGAGTTAAAACATGCAAGTCTTTTCTCAAGTTTAATATGTGGACTTGTTTTCGTTATCTACATTCCAAAGATGGAAATTTGAATGTTTGTTAGAAACTAGCTCCTGCTTTACAGGAAGATTTCAGATAAAATCAGAAGAGTGCATAAATACATACTTCGTGCACTCATACACATACAAACACCTATATGAATACAAATAATGAATATTGAACAACTCGTGTCCAAATATAGATAAAAAGGAAAGAATTTTTTGAGGTGAGAATAATATCTAAAGTGTGAAAAAATCAGACTGCGTGATATTGACAGCACCAATTATTTATTTCTTTAATTTATTTATAATAATTTATTTCTTTATTGCCCACAGGGGGCTAAACATAGAGGGGATAAATAAGGACAGACAAAGGGATTAAATTGATTACATCGACCCCAGTGCGTAACTGGTACTTATTTAATCGACCTCAAAAGGATGAAATGCAATGTCGATCTCGGAGGAATTTGAACTCAGAACGTAACGGCAGACGAAATAACGCTTGGCAGTTCGCCCGGCGTGCTAACGATTCTGCCAGCTCGCCGTCTTTAGCAGCATCAATATTCTTTTTTACTCTAGGCACAAGGCCCGAAATTTTGGGAAAGAGGGCCAGTCGATTAGATCGACTCCAGTACACAACTGGTATTTATTTAATCGACCCCGAAAGGATAAAAGGCAAAGTCGACCTCGGTGGAATTTGAACTCAAAACGTAACGGCAGACGAAATACCGCTAGGCAGTTCGCCCGACGTGCTAACGATTCAGCCAGTTCGCCGCCCGTAGCAGCGCCAATATTGCAACAGTATCTCATACGTTGCTGTCAAATTTATGAACCAACCAAGAATTACTTTACCTCTTGCGGCAGATGGATGTAAGCAGCAATTACCTTTTATCTTTCACTTGTTTCGGGCATTGGAGTCCGGCTATGCTGGAGTATCACCTTGAAGGGTTTATTCGAAAAAATTCACCCCAGTGTTTATTTTTAAGTCTATTACATATTCTATCCTTCTCTTTTGTCGAACCTCCATGTTTCGTTGATGTAAACAAACCGACACCGGTTGCTAAGTGATGATTAGGGTTTAAACACAAACACAAAGACACACACACATAATACATACATATATATATATATATATATACGTACATGCATACAAATATACATACCGCTCTGTGTGTGTGTGTGTGTATATATATATATATATATATATATATATATATAT
>NC_068981.1:148828941-148830226 GCF_001194135.2 Octopus bimaculoides
ATATATATATATATATATATGTATATGTGTGTGCGTGTGTGTGTGACAGGGTTCCATACAGTTTCTGTCTACCAAATTCACTCACAAGACATTGACCAGTCTAGGGTTACAGTAGAAGTCACCTGCCGAGGTGCCGCGTAGTGGGACGGAACCTGAAAGCACTTGGTTGCAAAGTAAGCTTTTTAACCACACATTTATACCTGAACCTAGAAATCATTTCTATCTCGTTGTGTGTTATCTAACCATAATCTAGAATTCTACACACCGACCCAGAAATAGATATGGTCAATATGAAGCTTCGTTACACTTTGCCAAATGCCCACTGGCTATCAAACTTAGATTTGAGACTCGTCGACGGTCTTCCGTGTATTAACCATTTTACGATTATATCAAATCCATGACCATCTGTATATGTCATCGTTGCAATTGTTTATCTCAATGTCAGCACTGATCAAGCTGAGCCATGATTAAAGATGTTCCAGCAGCCGAGATCCTATCGTTTTTTTATTCAGGCGTAGTTTATCTAGAATTGCATTATTAAAAGCCTGTAGTAAAGAGACTAGAGTGTGATCTGAGAAAAAATAGGGATACTATTTCTACAGGTTCGAGCGTCGGAGGAGCCTGTTCTCGTTTGTTTGCGATCGATCTGGTTGAGGATACTTACGTTAACTCCTATGTCGATTTGTTATGTCCAATTTAGCCACGTGAGTCAGGGTGACTTTTGCTAGAACCATGAGAAACGTTTTTTATATTGTGAGAGGTAAGTTTCTCCGTTAATCCCAACTGAAGTATACATTAGAAGACAATTGTTATGCCCTCAGAGCAGATAAAAGGAATCATTGGATATGCTTGAAAGGACTGCAAAGTCTTTAAATGACACATAACTTTGAATTACAACAACACCAGCATCAACAATATCGATGTTATGCTGTAGTAGATTCTGTCATTAATACGCATCTTCTACAAAACTGGCCTTGTGCCCAGAGAAGAAATCTCTACAGCATTGAACATTACTTAAGTTCTGCTATCAGCGGAAGAACATTGTTCTGAATCATTGTTTCTCACTTACGTGCATTCCTAAAGCGCCTTCAGAAGAGAAGCGATTGCAACGTACAAAATTGTTAGTAACTATAGACGTATATATAATATTATACGTCTTCTTGTGTTTGGGGTTCAACCAGTATAATAGCATTCCACAATCTGGTGGTTATTAAAGAAGCTAAAATGAAAATAGAATGCTTTATAAAACCCACCACCACCACCACCACCACCACCACCACCACCA
>NC_068981.1:148831344-148836632 GCF_001194135.2 Octopus bimaculoides
TATCTATCTATCTGTCTGTCTGTCTGTCTGTCTGTCTATCTATCTATCTATCTATCTATCTATCTATCTATCTATCTATCTATATACGAGAATTTACGAAAAAAAAACAACAACAGACGAAGACAGGTGGTGTAAACAACAAATGGATGTATTAGTATAACGCTCGGGAATAGAGAAAGTCTTTAACGTTTCGAGCCTGCGCTCTTCAACAGAAAGGAACACAGAAAGATACAAGGAGAGAAACAAGGAGAGAAAAAAAATATGAATGTAGTGGTCAGCAATCTATCATGGCGAATGCCGGACAGAAGGATCACACAGGAGAGCTAAGAAAAAGAGATAAATATATATAAATATATAGGGAGAAAGTGAGAAGAAAAACAAGCGAAAATGCACATTAGAAATTAAAAAAAGTAAAGGCTTTTTATGAAAAGTAACGATAGATATATACAATTAGATGAACTGAGTTAGGAATAAAAGTAATAAAAGTCATTATTGTGAGCTGTTAGAGAGATTCAAAAGCATACCGGTTTCGTAATGTTACTAATCATTGCTTTGAATGCACGCACACCGTAAATATACCGTACATATACGCGCGCGCGCGTGAACACACACACACACACACACACACACACACATACACACTCTCATGGTATATGTATATGTATATATTCACGTATGTGGGGTTATGTGCGTGAGTTCTAAATACTCTACCGATACAGTTAAAGACTCAAGACAAAGGAATCATATATAAGGAACCATAGGGGCGGGTTGTGACGTACGCCGTATCTTGGGCATTTGAATGTGACATAAACCTCGGAGGGCTCGTCCATCTTCTGTGTGTATATGTCTACGCATGTTCGTATGAATGCAGGGATTGCAAAATTGAACATTGCGAATATTCTGTCAGTTAGTTGTGTTATGAATCGAATAATCTTCATCGAATAATCTCCATCGATCCATTCGATCATCGATCCATTCGATCATCGATCCATTCGATCATCGATCCATCTTCACATACATACATAGATACTCTTTACTCTTTACTCTTTTACTTGTTTCAGTCATTTGACTGCGGCCACGCTGGGGCACCGCCTTTAGTCGAGCAAATCGACCCCAGGACTTATTCCCTGTAAGCCTAGTACTTATTCTATCGGTCTCTTTTTGCCGAACCGCTAAGTTACGGGGACGTAAACACACCACCATCGGTTGTCAAGCGAAGCTGGGGGGACAAACACAGACACACAAACATATACACACGCATACATATATATATATATATATATATATATATATATATACACATATACGACGGGCTTCTTTCAGTTTCCGTCTTCCAAATCCACTCACAAGGCTTTGGTTGGCCCGAGGTTATAGTAGAAGACACTTGCCCAAGGTGCCACGCAGTGGGACTGAACCCAGAACCATGTGGTTGGTAAGCAAGTTACTTACCACACAGCCACTCCTGCGCCTATACATACATAAATACATGCAGTCATACAAACGGGATGCGTTAAAATATTATCCGACTTTATTTTTCTCCGCCAAAACTAATGCTGCATGGGCAAAATCCTTTGGATGGGTGATGATGCCACCCTTCTTGTGCATGAGTGAAACTTTCGCGTCGGTAGGCTGTACCCTGTTGTTACACCGAGAGTACAGGCGTGATGTGCGCCCTCGTCGGATTTGAGAGATTTCCATGCGGAGTTGCATCTACTACTCCGCCCATCACGTTGGGGGAGAATTTCGCCGACATTCTTCGCATGCACAAATCCTCTGTTAAAATGTGCATTATTCTCACTTCGTGAGCAATTTCTTAGATTGTTACTCGACAGTCTTCCATGACCATTCTCAACTCCTCGTTTTGGCTTGTGGATGACCTTTCTGAACGTGCCTCACTCACCGCTGGATTATGGCCATGCTTGAAGCGGTTCTACCACTCTTGATCTGAGTTTTGTCCATGGCATCATCGCCAAAGGCTTGCTGAATCCTCTGAAAGGTTTGAGTTCGAGTATCACTAAGGATTTTGACAAAACTTGATGCCATATCTCTGCTCAGTGCGTTCGGTGAAAGTGAAACTCCAACGAGAACCTAAAGGATTTTGCCCACGCGGCATTAGTTTTGGCGAGAAAAAATAAAGTCGGATACTTTCCGAATGCACCTATTAAAACTAATTATTATAAGTTCAATTGCAAACATGCAAAATATCAGCTCTATGATTTTAACTGTTATATTAGTTAAGCAATTATGACACGCCCTGCTGGCTCACAATGCACTAACAACAATGCACAATTGCAATGCACCAAATCATACAACACAGTAAATAGTAAAAAGACATTAGTGCGCAATATATCCACAGTATATCTAAACCACACAGAGAAGTGCTAAAATAAATACACACACAACATACATTATGCAGCAGCAAAAATAAACATCTGACTGATGCCATGAATTTATGAGTAATGTCTATATCAATCTCACATACACGTATACATGAAGAAACGTGTATGCTGCGTAGAGACTCACATACATGTGTATTTGCATGTCCATTTCATTGTATTCATTTAAATAGTTATGTTCGCTTTCTCTTTTTAATTCAATTTTGACTGGCCACCTGCTTGGTAGCAACGTCATGAAGAAAAGCATCTTATTTTATCCTATTTATCTTATAAATCACAAGATCTTGGAGATTTTTATAGTCTCACATGTCGTAATCATTTTTAGATATGAATTTGTTTTCTCTCCCCAAGAACCCAAATTCAGTCATACTTTGCTTCAGACGGGTTGGTACGCATTGTATGTATGTATGTATGCATGCACACCTTCTTATATTCTTATGCCAATCTGATAACGTGCCACTCCAGTATAGCCAACGGCAAATACTAAGGAAATTTTCACAGGAAATCATTTACGAGCAATGGTGTTAGAAATGGAGTGAAACCGAAACAATCGTCACAGAGATGTGCTCAATTCATTCTTCGTCATATTTATATAACAACGAAGGCAGCTAACTGCAATATAAAACCAAAAAGGAAAAAATTGAATTGTTACTAATTATGACTGACGGTGCCGCAAAGAAGCACGTCTATGCATAGGCATGTTCTTCTTTGCAGCTCTAAAGGCTTATAACTCTTATTTCTAGCAATATAGGTGCTACCCTGCACCGTCGGTCACAATTAGTGACAATTATATATTTATATCTATTGATATATACAGTATATCCACGTGATCGACTAGACTATCAGATGTTGTTATAAATCGCTAGTCACAATGCGCTTTGCATCGTTTTAGCTTTCGAATGATGACGTCCCGCTTGGCTAGGCGAGCAGGTCAACAGGAAACATCAACAGGAAACAGGAAACATCAACCAAGTACCTGATGCACATAAGGGACAGAGATGCAGGAAAGCAGTAAAATGTGACAACCGATGCAGACTTTGTAGAGCTCACACTAAAGACATCGACCACATCATACGCAGTTGTCTGAAAATGTCGTCACGGTCATATCTCCCTATGTGACATGATGTTGTAGCTAGGACACTTTATAATGAAATCCGTCGGGAGGATAATCCCGTGGACAAAGAAATAAGAACCCACAATATGGTAAAAGCCATAGCTACTCATAATGAAAAAGAATACTGGTGGATTTGTCCCAGTGAAGACCTCAATAAAATGTAAGCACAACAGACCTGATATAAGGATTTGGGATAGAGAAGAGAAACTGTGCATAGTTGTAGAAGAATTATCTGCCCAGCAGATGTTAGCATAAAGCTGAAGATCAGTGAAAAATGGAACATCTATACTGAACTATTGAGAAATATACAGTTACTCTATCCAGATTACAAGTAATTATTGGGGCCCAGGGATATGTAACATACTGCCTAAATACTAATCTTGAGAAATTAGGCTTCTCAAAACCAGAAAGGAGAAAGTAAATTCAAAGACTACAGATCCAGTCCATCATGGAACTGTAAAAATCTGTAAAACTATCCAGAATCTTACCATTTAAATATATATGAGCATGTCTACATATGCAACTATATGCATGGGAATACTGACATAAGACATACAAATCTGCACATACATACATACATACATACATACATACATACATACATACATACGTACATGCATGCATACATACAAACAAACAAAAATACCCTTTTGCTGATGTTGAAATTCCAATGAAGGAGCCTTGGATCTAGGATAGAAACCGGTTCTCTATTGGCAAGAAATCTTGAAATAAACTGAATAATGAAATACATACGTACTAGAGACGTACCGCCTAGGTAGGCAAGGTAGACAGTACCTACCTTGAATAAAATCGATCGATAGCAACATTTTCTTCTCATAGCAAAATATGTACCTAATTGAATAAAATTATGAAGTTTCATCTGATTATTATGCATAAAATGCAAAATGTTTTATATTTTTGTAGATTAGGTAGGCATAATTCTCTCCTGCTATTGAATCTCAGTATTTAAGCTACGCATTGCACAGTTATAGTACAGGTGCTGTGTACATTTCTACAACACCATCTTCTTTACGTGCTATAAAAGCAGAAATAGATCAACCTTCAACTCAGTCGCGCGCCTGTGTTTCACTTATTTTTTGTGCGCTTTACTATATAAAGATCGCCAACTGCCTACCCTGAGAAATTACTGACGGCACGTGCTTGATACATACATACATACATACGTACATACATACGTATGTACGTACATAGATACGTACATATAATCTATCTATCTATCTATCTATCTATCTATCTATCTATCTATCTATCTATAAATACATTTTTTTTCTGTAGTTTCAGCTCATAGCCGTGGCCATGCTGATGCAGTGGACAGCTGTTCGTTCGTATCTTACATAAGTTCAATGGCTTATTTTATAATATTTACTTTTTACTGACAGTCCTCAACTATCGTCAATGTCATCAGGATATGAAACCAAAAAGGTTTCGAAGTCCTTTCCCAATTAAAGGAATATAAGAAATTTTCAATAAAATAAAGAGCAAACACGAAATATTACATGTGGTTATATATATATATATATATAACCATACATGTATACAGGAAATACATTCATATGGTGGCCTAAACACATGAGCAACCATATTAATATTTATAGTGTCAAACAAATGTGTGCGCATTCTTTCACTATTACATATATACGCGTGCCTACACACACATGCGTGCGCGCGCTCATACACACATACACACATGCACACACACACACACACACACACACACACACACACACACACACACACACACACACACACACACACAC
>NC_068981.1:148836961-148837838 GCF_001194135.2 Octopus bimaculoides
ATATATATATATATATATATATATACAAACACATACAAAATACATATATGCTATATGTATATGGAGTGAGTGAAAGAGAGAGAGAGAGAGTGATAATGAGTGGAAGAGAGAAGAAAAAAAAACGAGAGAAAAAGAAAAGGAAAGAAAGAAAGAGTAAGAAATAGCGAAAGTATAACGGTTTCACGATGAAGAATTGCGAAGGAGAGGCAGAGAAAGGGAAAGCGAGAGAATGCGCATGCTCGAGAGAATATGATATTAAAGTATGTTATGTGTGCCTGTCTGAATATTTAAATATATATGTAAGCACGGTATCATACATTATATATATATATATATATATATATATATATATATATGTGTGTGTGTGTGTGTGTGTGTAAGACAAGGTATAAGTAATGATCATTACATGCTTTTCTATGTTGCAGTAAATTTGGCTTACAAATGTTTCGAGAAGCCATTATAGGTTCGTTATCGATAAGTTTACTCAGTCGCTCCATTGATCGGTTGAGAGAAATTGAACGAACTAAAAAGTTTATGGTACTTTCGTCAGAGTCATTTCTAGTTACATACAATATGTATATTTACACACACACACGCGGCGCGAACTCACACACACACACACAATATACATTAGTAGTGCCAAAAGAGAACTCAATACCGTGGAAAATGTATATATTATTTATTATATAAAATACGCTGAGGTTGCCCCAGCGATACCCTAGATTTCTTTGTAAAAGAGCGTATCTGCCAGAATTCATTCAGTCGGTGATACGTCCGACTGTAAACCACAAAATATGGAGATTTCGCTGTGTGCATGCTGAGTATTGGCAAGGCGTCCTAGCTGTAATTTGCATACAAGCTTATGCGTGTATATATA
>NC_068981.1:148837965-148839718 GCF_001194135.2 Octopus bimaculoides
TATATATATAAAGAGAGAGAGGGAGAGAGAGAGAAAGAGATAGAAATAGAGAGAGATATGCATACGCGCGCCTACACACACACTCACACATACACACACACACACACACACACACATCTGCATATATATTCAACATGTGCAATTTTTAATCCACTCTTTCTCCCTCCACGTTCTTTAATCTCCACGTTCTTTCTCTCTCGCTTTTTTTTCTATTCTTCTCTCCATCGGTTTTCTCTCCTCATTTCTCTGTGTAGAAGAGCGTAGGCTCGAAATGTCAAAAGCTTTCCCATGTTTCCTGAGCGTCAAACTAATGCAATCACACAGTGAGCACGCATTCTCCAGGTTCCGCAGCCGTCTTGAGGCTGCGGTAGAAACTAAGGGCGGCTACTTTGAGTAAACTGTTATCTCCTACCCAAAAAGTAATTGATATTTTATGATACTTTCATTTTGTGATGGAATACTGTTTTCTTTTCTTTTCTTATTAAATTTAGCTCGGACACCCTGTATACAGGGGAACTACGTGCTTGCGATGTGCTCAGCCACTTCCACGCTAATTTCACGAACAGGCTATTCCGTTGATTGGATCAACTGGAACCCTCGTTGTCGTAACTGACGGAGCACCATTTTTAAAAATCATTTTTATCTTCTTTCTATAACACATATTCTAATTTATACTATTCTTACTGAACTAATACAGTTAAAGTTTTCTTGCACCAATCAACTCTTGAATTATGTCTTGATTTATTGATGTCATAAGTTTTCATAGACATCGTGTCTAAATATTTTATGACCTTAAAGAATCCTTTTGATTAATTTACTGGAATAAGCAAGAACATAATCATTTTGCTATATTTACTCTCTGTATTGAAAAAAAAAACAATCGTATTTTTTTTATACGAGGGGATGCTGAAAAGTTCCTGGCTTTAAGGGTATTGCGAAAGGCCTGGATGGAAGCCGAACTTTCTGAGTTCTTTTACAGGGCTTAGAATAACTGGAGGTCAGCTGCAATGAGTGTGTTATTTCTTTACTACCCATAAGGGGCTACACACAGAGAGGACAAAGAAGGACAGACAAACGGATTAAGTCGATTACATCGAACCCAGTGCGTAACTGGTACTTAATTTATCGACCCCGAAAAGATAAAAGGCTAAGTCGACCACGGCGGAATTTGAACTCAAAACGTAGCGGCGGACGAAATACTGTTAAGCATTTCACCCGGCGTGCTTACGTTTCTGCCAGCTCGCAATGAGTGTGTGAATCTGAAAGGGGAATATGATGAATAATATAATTAACTGATCCTCCTGTATTTTCTGTTATCCAAAGCCAAGAACTTTTCAGCACACCCTCGTATATGTCGTATCACATTTTATGAAAAATTGTGTTGTTAGTTTCAGTTTTTCATCAGGTCAATCTCTGGCTCGCTATCTGCTATACAACTTAGTAGTTTAGCAGTATACAGAGGACTAAAGTGACAAAGAGACTTTTGTTTTCTGTAACATAATGCAATAAAGTGTTCCCCTGACGAGCCCTTGTCGCTAACCGTACTACTGCATTTAGAACAGCTAATGCAGAAATCCTAAAACCAACAATAGTGAAACGTACGTAGGAACAAATGATATAGATTTGTAATAATCGAAACTTCTCTCCTCCACACCTCTCTCTTTCTTTCTCTCTCTCTCTCTCTCACATACACACATAAATGTGTATATACGTGTATATATATGTATATATATATATATATATATATATATAT
>NC_068981.1:148839916-148841174 GCF_001194135.2 Octopus bimaculoides
TATATATATATATATATATATATATATATATATCAAACACAGACACATTTATGTCTGTGTTTGTGTTTGTCACCGCAACGCTTGACAACTGGTGCTGGTTTGTTTACGTCCCCCGTAACTTGGTGGTTTGACGAAAGGGATTAATATCTTCTTAGTCAACCCTACAAAACGGTACTCCAGCATGACCGCATTCCAATGACTAAAACAGGAAAAAGTATGCTTTTGCAGTAATTGTGTGAATTTGTGAGGTCTGTTGAGTGAAACAAGGTTAATGTGACTCCATTAATGGGCATTTTCCAGGCTTCTGCTCATGGAGACAAATACAGAATTGGCGTGAGATGATAAGGAAGCATATGACACATTTGCGTGCAGAAGATTAGAGAAGTATGAAGGATAGTATCAACAATATCGACTTAGAAATCGGTGATGTTAATAGTGACGTCAGTTAGATCATTGATGCATATAGATGCTTGTGACAAAACCGAGCCCTGGAGTACGCCATTGTCAATAGAGCTTGGGTCAGAGAGAGAAAGAGAGAGAGAGAGAGAGAAAGAGGGGCGGAGGAGAGAGAGAGAAAGAGGGGCGGAGGAGAGAGAGAGAAAGAGTTGCATTGGTACACCATGTGATAGTACTATCTAACAGGAAGTCATTGATCCAAGAGAGATGAAACAGATTTACGAGTCAGACTAAGTTGAAAACTTTCTAGGTGTCATGGACAAGAATATTGCTTTAACCAAATCTTC
This sequence comes from Octopus bimaculoides, assembly GCF_001194135.2. NCBI lineage: Eukaryota > Metazoa > Mollusca > Cephalopoda > Octopoda > Octopodidae > Octopus > Octopus bimaculoides. Next base: position 148,840,660 of record NC_068981.1, read on the forward strand.
TGAGGACGAAATTGAACCGTGTTAGAATAAAATTTTCGGTATTTTTCCATGTTCTTTTTAAACCAAAATTATTCATTCAAATAATGATTGTTCCTCATTACATGTAAGTTAATAAATCATCTTGGCTTACTTCATCATGTATTGTCCTCTAAAATGTATATACAACTGTATATGTATACATAGTCTATGCAAGCATATACGTATGTATGTGTTCTATGTGTGCATGTTTGTATAATTATGTATGTATGTATACATATACATACAAACATACATACATACATATATATATATATAGATATATATTCTTTTACTTGTTTCAGCCATTTGACTGCGGCCATGCTGGATCACCACCTTTAGTCGAGCAAATCGACCCCGGGACTTATTCTTTGTAAGCCTAGTACTTATTCTATCGGTCTATTTTGCCGAACCGCTAAGTGACGGGGACATAAACACACCAGCATCGGTTGTCAAGCAATACTAGGGGGACAAACACAGACACACAAACCCCCCCCCAT
>NC_068981.1:148841905-148843669 GCF_001194135.2 Octopus bimaculoides
ATATATATGCATGTGTGTGTGTGTGTGTGTGTGTGTGTGTGTACATAGTCTAGAGAAGTGGTAAAAGTGAAAGACGGGTTTAAAAATCAAAAGTAGAAATTAGTCCGAAGTTATTTGTGAATTATGCGTCTATTAGACTAAAGAGAATAGGTTGGAAGAGACGAGAAATGGAGAAGAAATAAGAGGGTAAGAGAGAGAGAGAGAGAGAGAGAGAGCGAGAGAGAGGAAGAAGAAATGTGAAAAAGGATGAGAGATAAAGATAGACAGATAATAAGAGAGGTAGATCAGACAGGCTGTCAGTCAGTCAGTCAGTGATATTGATAGATACATAGACGGAGATAGAGATATAGAGCAACGTTAGAGAGGCGGAGAAAGGAAAAAAAAAACCTCAACCACAGAGCCAGAGTGCGTTGTAAGGTGGAAGGCATATTGTGTACGAACGTGTGTGTATGTATGTATGTATGTATTTGTGTACGTGTGTGTGTATGTGAGTGGAAGAGAGAGTGAGAGGGGGGAAAAGAGTAAGGGTAGTGGAAAGCGAAAGTAAGTGTATGGTAGTGGCGGCGGTAAAGCACCATTGACGGAAATGGCAGGCGTGTATTTTTTGTTTATTTCTTTTTTGAGGCTATGGCTCAACTTGGAATGTGAAACGGCGCATGTATGTCTACTAGCCATGTGTACAACTTACAACAGGGTTGTACCGGTGATGGTATGAAGAAGGTGGCGGCGCTGGTTGACGGCGGGGGTTTAATTTGTCTGTAAGGGATAGATGGCGCCCTCTCTACACCTTCATTGCACATTCTGTTCTGCTAATTGCCCCCTACTCTTGTTGCTACTGTTAACGGTTGTTTGTTGTTGTTGTTTGTTGTTGTTTGCTGATTTTTGTTGTTTGGTGTTGTCGATGCTGCCACATGGAACAGCGCCCCCCCCCCAACAACAACAATAGCAATACTTCTACCGCTACGAAAATCATCACCACCTACAACACTGCAACCAACACCAACATCAGTATTACCACCTACACCGCAACTGGTATCTCAACGAAATCACCATCTACAACCCATTGCTGCTATCACCGCCACCACCACCACCACCATCAACACGACCACTACCACCACGACGACCGCCACCACTAACAACAACCATAACGAAACGAACACAATGACCACCTCTGGCAACCTCCCGACGCCACCACTGTCCCGATGCAACGTGGGTGTCTCTACATTGACACTAAACTTATAATAAATAGTAGCCAAACTTGCTCCATATCATACTCATTCCTAAATTACACTCATCAAATATATACAGTAAGTCCAAGGATGAGGGAGATGGAACTACATCTATTATTGCAGTTCGATCGTTTCAACAGTTGATTGTTCCAAACTCACAGTTCATAGGTAATGTATTTGTGGTATTTGTATAGTTATTGTTAACTTTTCCGGACCTTTATGGGATCTTGTTCAAAACGGGAGCACCAGTTTTCATTAATGTTTTATGTAGTGTTTTTGGTACCGAAAGACTTTCAAACTTCGTATACTTATCTATTTTGTGTTATAGAACAGAAAAAAAATTTGTATTCGAATTTATTTCATGTAAAAAATTGTCTTATTTCGATAATTTCAACCAATCACTGACAAGTATTCAGCTGTTTATACTTACTCCTTTGGCAGTTTAAGCGGTGTAAAGCGTATTTAATCTCCATTTATAATTTCGTTAACATCTGCCTGAACTGTATGTGTACAACATTTGCTTTCTTCATTTTCT
>NC_068981.1:148845321-148845792 GCF_001194135.2 Octopus bimaculoides
AAATATATAAATATAAATATATAAAGGCGACTCGAGTTTCAGGGCTATTTCCCTTCGTCATGGCCGGTATGACAGACTTTAACAAAATAATATATTCCTCTATACACAATCATACAAAAAAAACACCTTTTTTGTATTTATTTTTACTCGCATATATATATATATATATATATATGCTGTATTTTGTCATTCCTCATGCTCTGAGTTCAAATTCCGCGGAATTCGACTTTGTCTTTCATCCTTTCGGGGTCTATTAAATAACTATCAATTACGCATTGAGGCCGATGTAACCGACTTAATCGCTTCTCACAAATTTGAGGCCTTGTGCATCCAGAAGCTTCTTCTTCTTCTTCTTCTTCTTCTTCTTCTTCTTCTTCTTCTTCTTCTTCTTATTATTATTATTATTATTATTATTATTATTATTATTATTATTATTATTATTATTATTATTATTATTATTATTATTATTAT
>NC_068981.1:148852138-148854315 GCF_001194135.2 Octopus bimaculoides
TATATATATATATATATATATATATATATGAGATAAGTATAAAATTTATAAAATATATAAATATGTGTGTAAGCATATATACAAACACACATGTACACAAACACACACACGTGCGCATACACACATATAGTTTAAAGAACCTAATATTTCCATTTGGGTCAGAAATCAGGAATTCAAAATAATCCATTGTTAAAATGAAAACGCACCTTAACCATTAGATGAACAGAGTTCGATAAAATAAAAACTTGAGTGAAATGAATACATTCAACTAAAAGAGCACTTAAAGGCTTAATTCAGCATGGGCGTAGCACAGAGAATGAAGCCAGTAAATGAATTCATTAATCTGATAACGAATGACTGGCAGAGATATGGCTCTGTTAAAGAGCTGAAAGGAAACTAGTACGGTTCTTGACAACTTTAAATCCATATATATCAATAACAGAACATAGATAATCAAAAGTTTTATAGAACCGGTGTCTGAATATGCTACAACAATTTTTGACATTGGAACTGTGTTTATTTTAGGGTTCTAATTTTATTTTAGGATCTAGTATTAACTAGACACGAGCATTTTACAAATATTCATTTTATCTCTTTCATTGTTCCGCGCTCAATAGAATAAAGCTTCAGACAAGTACTGGAATTGGTTTTATATTCGTATAATTATCTTAGATATGAAGGAAATTCTGAAAGAATGACAGACAGGTTCGAGCTCTGAGGGATTTGTATTTAAAATGTAAGAAATAGTAAAACTAATTTAGTTTGTTCGATAATCTGATCATTGCTGCATAACAGTTCATAGAATCTACAGAATAATGAATAGCCATCTGTTGATATACTAATTCAAGAAGGTAAGACGACTAAAAGTATTTTGTGTAGTCACTTATGCTACTAGAAATAGCGTTCAGATTTTCCTCAAATCCTACGTTACTGTCATGGTGGAGGTAAAAGACGCATTTTATAATGTAATACTAGATATACTTATAAAATGTTCAAACTATTCGTTGCTGGAATGTCATTGATCGTATGCTGTTTCGTCGGCTCTGATCTGGAGTTATATCAGCTATATGAAGAATGAAACATATTCAATACGTGAGTGTTCAGAGTTTATCTCTTACTGGAAAGCTCTCCCCACGACTTCTGTTTTGTCTAAAACAGAAACTATATTTTCATCTTGGTAATAGCTATTAATCTGTGTGTAAACACTGAGAACGTTTGCTCTTTTCTCTCGATTCTTAAGCTACGGACGTTGTATGAAGAAACGAAAAAACAAACAAAACAAAAAAAAAAACGATACCATCTCCCCACAAAACATCTGACATCATTCTTTAAGGAAATGCTTCACTTTATAAAATTTTGCTTAACAAGCCACAGGTTATATCATGCTGACGATTTCTAAAAAGAATGAAATAGAGCTATAAATGATGTAGGAATTTCCTAAAAAGTAATTTATAAAAGTTAATATGTGAGTTAATGCATTATTTTTCTCGTAATTCCTTTATTTCAAATACAAATTTCTAATTCCCCTACATATTATTAAGAAATGATTATCTCCCTTGTCATAGCTGCCATCGCTAGCGGAACCACGTGAAGTATTATCATGCCATCCATTTATGTAGTCCTCGATATTTTGGGTCCTTGTGGCCGTCCATATAAAAGAAACCATCCTCATCGACATCCTCCTCCTCATCATCATCGCCTCAGACACTATTATTATTATTATTATTATTATTATTATTATTATTATTATTATTATTATTATTATTATTATCATCATTATTATCATCATCATTATTATTGTTTTCATAAACGACGTTACAATTGTTTAAATTATGAGTCTCTGTTCGAATTACAAACTTTTCGGACATACTGCATCTTCTGCTCATTTACACGAAAGCTTTTCTTCTCTTTTAACGGTTAAGTTTGACTTGAGGGAGATTCGGCTGCCATTTCTAGCAAGCCATGTGATTATGTAGTTGGCCTTTCAGTGGCTTCGTATTTAGTTACGTCCCTTTATGTTCATTTAAAATTATTAACGAAAACATATGTTCTGTTTCGTCTTTCCTCCTAGGTCTGTTAATAAATATTATAACTAACACAAAACATTCAGATGAAATAGTAATAAGAAACTAATAACAAAAACAATAATTTCATATATATATATATATATATATATA
>NC_068981.1:148854325-148857115 GCF_001194135.2 Octopus bimaculoides
ATGACAAAAAAACTGACTACCAAACACATACCGACATCACTTTTCTTCTCTAATATTTTATTTTCAACTTATCAGTCGAACTGATAAACAAGGCTGCAATAGATAACGAAAAGTATGCAAGAAATTCTGAAGGATTTGGAATATGGTGATGATGATGATGATGATGATGATGATGATGCTGCTGATGATGATGATGCTGATGATGATGATGACGACGACGTCGATAATGATGACGGCGACCGCAACGATGACAACGAGGACAACGATGATTATGGTGGTGGTGGTGGTGGTTGTAGGGATCCTGCTGTTACACAAATACACACACACACACACACACACAAACACATACAGGTGTGCATGCATATACATACACACATACACACATATATACTCATATATTTATCTGTATATGTATAAATATAAACGTATGCATATGTGTGTGTGTGTATGTGCATGTATTTATATATATGTATGTATGCATATATTTGTATATGTGTATATATATATATATATATGTATGTATATGTATATTACATATATATATATGTATATCTATCTATCTATCTATCTATCTATCTATCTATCTATCTATCTATCTATCTATCTATATATATATATATATATATATATATAAGATCAGCTCTTCTTCGTGGGAACCTGCAGCTATTCCAGTTGCCTACAATATCCATAAATAAGAATACTGACCTACTGTATAGTTATCAACAGAGACCACATCCTTTTAATGAACTTCAACCCATTAGTTGCTGATAACCCACCCTGGGACAAGTTGGCCCACACACATAATGGTAGGGTATCTAATCCTTGCACCAGTAGTGGGACTACAGCTTACTATCTACTGGCAGCCATACTTATCAAGCAAACTAATTTGTCGTCTGACTACATGAAGCTGGTTACTTCACCACGTAGTAACTGATGTTGCTGAAATATCATGCTTTACAGGACACCGACCAACAGGCACCAACACTGTGTCTACTCCACCATGCGGAGCACGCAGTGACAGTAATGATGTCGCCCCAAAACAACCACCTGATTTGAACTAACTAATGGAAACCTAAATACACTCAGCTAGAAGCCATTTTGAATTTTTCCTGAATCATCTTCACTCAGAACTCCAAACATCTGATGATATGGGAGTGCTCTGCATTCACGAAATCTTAAGTCAGGAGGAGCTATGTCAATCTGTTATTAGTTATATATCAGTTCATGTACATGCTCGCGTGTACTGTGAGTGCGTATGTGTGTGTACGTGTAGAGGGATTCTAATGATTCTACCAATACACGTTACCTGGTTCTGAAACATCACCTGGTTCTGAAACATCACCTGGTCCTTGAGTGACTTTAGCGAGATGCACTTTGTTGCAAGCATTCGGGTTAGTTCTTCGATTTGAGTAAACCTATTTCCTCCACCTCCCATCAGTTTTGGGGACTCTGAAAAAGTGATGGTCACTGCCCTGCCTTGCTCTGCCCTGCCTTGCTCTGCCCTGCCTTGCTCTGCCCTGCCTTGCTCTGCCCTGCCTTGCTCTGCCCTGCCTTGCTCTGTCCTGCCCGTTTTCTAAAGACAAAAAGATATTGTTAAGTATGACTTGACGAGAAAACCTCTACATGACCATTCAATTTACAAGAAGTATCTGAACAATCTCACTCAGATTACAACTCCGGCATTTTTGAAAAAAAAAGAAAGGACATATTATATAATGGAGTATCGTACAACTCAAAGTAAACGTTCTGAATGTGACTTGAATACATTTGATCATGTGATTGTCTCAGGACGGACCTTGGGCTAAGTATCAACAAACATAACTAGAAACGTTACAGTCTATATTCTATCACATCGAGTTAAATATTCTGACATAGCTTATGTAATTTCATGCTGGTTTCTTTCTTGCATACTGGATATCAATTATTAATCTTTATAAAAGTTCATTTGAACTTACATAACTACATAAGGACCAGTAACCTAACTGCACGTGTGCATTATGTACTCAAAGATAATTATTGTAATTACTTATTGCTAATAGTTTACCATTAACATGTGTTCACAAATACACAGACAGACACACAAATTCAAACACGTATACACATGCACACTCACAAATACACGCGCCGAGTAAAAATGTTTTGCAGTATTTGTTCTAATTCACTGCACCTTGAGTTCATTTCTCGCCAAAGTCTACTTTACCTTTCAATTTTTTTCGGGTTTGATAAATAAACTACCCTCTCAGGGAAGTGCATTTCTGAAATCGTTTGCGAGTCGGACGGGATACTTTGTGGTATCTGATCCAGCTTTGTGATACTTGCTCCAAATCCGTCTTCCTTGGTTTTATAGGAAGAATTCAACTCCCAACATGTTTTCTCCGTAGATTTCCTAAAGAAGGAGGCCTTACTCTGAAATATTGAGGCACTAATAGGACTAACCATCGACATATTTTTTATACCTTCCATTACTTTAGCTTTAAATAAACACACACACACACACAAACACACACACATATACACATATACAAAACAACGGTGTACAGTAAGATCCATGATGGTAGAGTCTGATAAGTATAAAGTCCAATGGTAACCCGAGTAGAGGTAAAGTAATTCAGGAGTATCAAAGGTCCGAGAAGATAGAAGAGATGGAGTCCTAGTGAGGAGGAAGTTCAGGCAGGAGGAAACTGGGGTGACAAGTTATGCATGTATAATATATGGTTCCAAATTGTACAACCCCCCCACACACACACAGAAGACTTTTTGTTATATATATATATATATATATATATATAT
>NC_068981.1:148857242-148860397 GCF_001194135.2 Octopus bimaculoides
TATATTACGGAGATGTACTTGCATAGCAAGTGACCTGATCTGAGATCGTGTGCTGGAACGAAAACAATTGCAGCGTGGAAGGTGTTTATAAGCCATTTAAAATAACACACACAATCCGTTAGATTCACTTCAACATTTAAATTTAATTTGTCAAAATATTTTCGTCGCTTTGAGACCGCGACCTGTTCACTGACAAAATTCTGTGCTGCATATAGTGAAAAAATTACAGTTAGTTCAAACTTCAGAGGTTGGATTTTCACTTATGACTGAGCCTTAAGTAATGGACTGAAGTAATGAATTGAATGATACAGATTTATACATGAAAATATGAAGAAAAGGTAAAGAATCGTTTCTGACATAGGTAAGAGGCCACAAATTAAGGGGAATAGGAATAGTATGTTAAATTAAGTACCAGTTGCGCACTGGGGTCGATGCAATCGACTTAGTCCCTTTGTCTATCCTTGTTTGTCCTCTCTATGTTTAGCCCCCTTGTGGGCAATAAAGAAATAAGAAACGTTAGCACGCCGGGAGACATGCTTAGCGGTATTTCGTCTGTCTTTATGTTCTGAGTTCAAATTCCACCAAGGTTGACTTTGTTTTTCATCCTTTCGGGGTCGATAAATCAAGTACCAGTTGCATACTGGGTCGATCTGATCGGCTGGCCCCCTCCCGCAAAATTTCGGGCCTTGAGTAGAAAAGAATATGTTCATCAATATCTTCATGCAATATGTTACGAGATACATTGTTCAAACAATGTAACAACATTAACCAAGACAGTCGAAATCCTATCCGCTCGGTGTATGAATATTGTAATAGAAAAGTTTGATTTGAAACGTTGAGAAATTTTTGAATGTAAAATAATCGCTAACAAAAATCTAGTTTTAATGTGACGTCCTGAGGTTCAAGGGTTTAGCAATTTTCAATAGCTTAGAACACATTTTGATTTATGACATCAAAAATATATTAGTATAAGCGGTTGTTTAAGACAAAATTGTAATGGAATAAGTTGGTCATCTTTTCACCTAGACATCTTTTCATATACATATTGACTTGACATTCATTTGTAACTTTCACGAATTTTCGTGTTTTTCTGATATTTATAATGTTTTTAGCATAATAGGTTCATAAGAGGAGTTATCTCAGGACAAATGCTGCTGTAAGTGACTTGTCGACAATGTGTATGCATTAAATATAATAACTAGGTGGCTATTTTAATTGAATATTCCCTCATTTGCATATACCGGACTCTTAATTAGCCGGGTGGCCATACGCAACATCAGTGAATATTTTATTTACTTTTCGTATATCAGAAACAACGAATGTTTGTCCAAGAATGTGGTTGGCTGCTAGTACGTGCCATTTAAAAGGTCCAAAACGTCCCAAGCGCTTTTGGTGCCCTCGCTGGCCGCTTCCGAAATGAGTTTTCTTCTCTCACTCTCTCTAGCTTTCTGGTATTTATTGTCTTTTAACGGACGTCTGTAAGAGATGTTATCTAAGTAAATGCCGAAGTAACTGGCTTATCAGCTATATATGTATACATTAACACATTAAGTCCTTAAATTTCTGAATATTACTTTTAAATTTTTAGAAATGAGTGAAAACAGGTTAAAATGAAAAAAAAAATTAATTATTAAACTCCTTTATTTCAAGTAGAAATGGAAATACTCGGTGTTCTATAAATAGGACACTAAGACAATGTGATATAGCTTATTTAATGTTCTCATTTAGTGTTCTATTTATCGGACAGTGGGACTTAATGGGCTAAGTATAATGCATAGAGTTATTTTATCCTTTTCTTAAAATCCTGAATTTGACAAAGGTCTTGTGATCTTTCCGGTTTTCTGAATTTAAAAGCATTTGAAGTCATATCGATATAAATCTTAAAAAAAGGAAAAAGAATCAATAGTAATATGAATTCTTTCGTACATAAGACTAACGATTTTGAAAGATGTAAATTATATAATAGAAACTTAATGATTCAAGGTTGAAATATTGTAGTATTAACAATGAAATCTTATCACAAACCAGAATTTTCTATTAAAGCTACTTAAGAAATGGTTAAGCGAATGAACATTAAACTTCCTTGTTTTCTATTATTAGAATAATTATTCAACGTTTTTATTTAATTAATATTTAATTTAATTTGTTATATTATTACTTCGCATACATGTGTGAAAAAGTTTATTTCACTTCGCCCATTATTTGAGATTCGGTAGAATGCAAAATAAAATTACAATGCATGATGTTTGAATCATTAATCAGTTTACTCTATCTATCTATCTATCTATCTATCTATCTATCTATCTATCTATCTATCTATCTCCTTGTTTCTGTCTTCATGGCATGTATGGAAACTCATTGAGCCACTCTGTTTTATCTAGTAATTGGCACCAACTGCGTTGAATCTCTTAGCTTCTTACAACTTGGATATGAGCTTTTTCTTCTTTCTCCTTTCTCTGAAGGTGTGGACAGATTTATTATCACATATATTTAACATCAAAATAGCCTTCCTCAATTTGCTCTCTTAATCGGCACCGAGATGAGAGAGAGCCAACATACATTCTATAATCTTTGCGTGAAAAATCCAAAATATTAAATTTTATTTTGATTTTAATTCATCCGAAGAAAACTATTTTCCATATGCTGTAATTGACGAACGCTTCACACGTTTTCTTCTCACTGTATACATTTCATTCTTAATCTCCCTTTACTCTGATTCTTCCGACAAATGGCCTACAACCGAAACGTTAGACTCAAATTTTGTTCTTCCTGTGTTTTCCGCTTTAATAATTAATGTATAATATACATCCATACATAAATGCATGCATATACGTATTACATATATACGTATATATAATACACACACACACACACATATAAAGTAACAAACAGAGGAAAAGAAATCCTTCAAGGGGGTGTGTTATTTAATATTATGTTGTTATATTATATTCTTAGCATTTAATGTAATATTGTGATATAAATAAATTATTGAACTGGCAATAGTATATATCTATATTTAACTTATCTTTATATATGTATATATATAAAGATATATATAAAGATAAATATATATATATCAATTTATATTTATATATATATATATTTATATATATATTAATTTATCCTTATATATATATATATATATATATATATAT
>NC_068981.1:148861639-148861920 GCF_001194135.2 Octopus bimaculoides
TGTGTGTGTGTGTGTGTGTGTCCGTGTTTGACCCCCAACATCACTCGACAACTGATTGTGGTGTTTTTATGTCCCCATAACTTAGCGGTTGGGCAAAAGAGACCGATAGAATAAGTATTAGGCTGACAAAGAATAAGTCCTGGGATCGATTTGTTTGACTGAAGGCGGTGCTCCAGCATGGTCTCAGTCAAATGACTGCAACGAATAAAAGAGTAAAAGAAAGAATAAAAGATATATATATATGTATGTATATATATATATATATATATATATACATATGT
>NC_068981.1:148861930-148871029 GCF_001194135.2 Octopus bimaculoides
ATATATATATATATATATATATATATATATACATATGTGAATATAAATATATATTACATATATACACATGTTTGTATGTATACATGTATATGTGTGTGTGTGCATATATATATATAGATATAGATATAGATTGATAGATGCACACACACAACAAACAAAACATGAACAAATACGAAATCATAGTCTATTTTGTATGTTTGTACGTGAGAAAATACACGTAAGTACTACAGAAAAATTAATATTCAATATTTTGTGCGCGTTGCTACGCTCATGTATATGACACTTTCATAATCAGTTCTAAAAGATATTAACCATTATCACTGTCAACTATTTCGTCACACTGTAGATTATATAAAATACAGAATATTATCAAGTATTCTTGTCAACGACACGTTAACCCAAACCAAAAGTTTCCACTCAGACATTTGACACTAAATGAAAAATTAATGGTAATTCAAATCTGCACTAGTGCTGGAACGTTTGACAGACAAGTCTTTGGTAGTTCATTACTCAGGGTCAAATATCTGATGGAATTATCTCTGCTGAAATACAACTCATCATCTTGTACAAGTGCACCAGAAGCGTGTCATATTACAAATTGTATTACATATACATAAATATATACATACATACATACATACATACATAATACATATATGTGTGCTTGTGTGTGTACATCAATTCACACGCACATATATGACGAATGCACCGGAATTACAACTTAGAAATTACAGTTAACATTTTTCTTTCTTAAATAAAATAAATATGATAGATCCTGCAATTAATATTTGCCTGTTTTATTCACACTTCACGTGAAAACAATCGTTGGTATATGTATGCGTAGACACACACACACGCGCACACACACGCGCACACGCACTCACACACACAATAGAACTGAAGTAAAACGAATTCATCCGTCTGTATGCCCTCGTCAGACTGGGACACACACTAATAACAAATGTTCATCTAATTCCGAAAGAACCATGATAGAACCCTAAATGATAAAATCGATAAAGATGATGACACCAGTGCAACTAACTGTGTGGTCGTCAATGAAGACTAAGACGGGGATGAGAAGTCTAATAAAAGAAATGGCAGAAGTTTCCAAAAATGCCTTAAAGAACTACCAGTAGCAGAAACAAACTAAACCAAGAAACGTTAGCCATTACTCAAAATAGAAACAAAATCAGAGTAAGAGAGGCCCCTAGCAATGAAGATACGAAAAGAACAGGAAGGAGCAAAATGCTATGCACATAATTGATCCCTAAATATTACCTGCAAAGTATTTGCTGGCTTGACGACAATGGTACTAACACTCGTTTCATGCACCCAAAGATTTGTGCAGCTGCATCAGACAAAGGGACGGCTTCCTCTCATTATTAACAGGAATAACAGTGTCATCAAAGTGTCATCAAATTTTTACTCAAATGTATTAAAAAGCAATAGATGAACAATCTCTTTTGGCATGGTAAAAAACTATGGTGCGGCAGCTGACCTGGCTGCATGAAACTCAAAATCAGAGCCATGCCTACGAACGCAGGAGGCCACCGCAAAGAACATATCGACATCTGCACAATTGCCATACTAGTTCTTCCATTCAATGTCACAGGTTTGTTACAACTTAGTAACAAAACTAACATTTTCTGCATGAAAATCCTTGTTGCACGCTATCAAGCTCTATGCACAACACACACTGAAATGTATCTAACACCTTATATAGCAGACACAGAAATGCATAAACCAAAGTATGTTGCATTACGAACTGACCGGAAAGAAAGAAGTCGTGGTGGAGTTGCAATGTATATCTGTGAAGATCTCACGCCCCTAGTCTTGCTGTCATATTCAAACTAGGTTTGTGACTCACGAATAGCATATATAAGACAATCCGAAATAGTTATGTATCAGATGTCGCCAGCGAGACGTTCCAAATCTTATGTATAATTTTGAAGGTTGCTTCATAAATAATATGGAACTCATCCATAATGTGGAAGTGGCACTGACGATACTCCCAAATCATAATATAGTAGAACTCACAATGGATGACCCATAGGAAATCGCAGATAAGCAGCCTATGGAAAGTAGTTGGCGCCTGAATCTGTTTAGTATGATATTCCACAAATCACACTGGAAAGTAATAGAAAAAAAGGATCCTCAAACAAAATTGGCATAGATATCTCGTGAAACCTGAGATATGACGTTTAAGCAATTCATGTCAGGAATACAAGTCGTATCCATAAAATTTGTCCCAGGGAGAAAGGCCAGCCTGTACAAGAGCAAAATTCCCAAAGAGAGAAAAGTTGCAAAACAAAGTTTGCAAGCCACCTAGATATACAGCTGAAAAAATAGCAAAAAGCCCGTCTAAAAGGGATATTGCTGGTGACTGGGTAAAATCTTCAATATTTTCATGAAAAAGAGAGAGCAGAAAAAGAAACCAGGGGTATAGAAAATATATAAACACAAAAGTTTTCTTTAAATTTGCTAAAGAAACAGTCTTATTGCATTGTAAAGTAGGGCTACTGTTTTGAAGAAAACGATTCCCTAACCCGAAATCTTAAAACGATAAATGAAATACTAAATGCACAATTCCAAAAACAAAAGGAAGTTTTCTTCTCTTTGGGACACGTGCTAGTGAACAAACCAGATGAGTTTTTGCCACTGTAACTGAACACAGGAAGGCAGCTACGATCAATTACGTTGACATAAAAGATCTAATACTGGCCATACGTAGATGAAATAAACATCAACTCAGTTACAGGTCCTGATGAATTTTCGGTAATTTTTCTAAAAATATGCAAACGAATTCTAGCAAAAGCACTGCAAACTGTTTTCCTGAGCTGCCTTGCAAGTGCCAAACTTCCAGGCAAATTAAAGACTGGCATAATATACTCTATGCAAAAAGGCAGAAACAGAGCAGCTGCTGAAACATATAAGCCTATCTCTCTGACCTCTCATTGATATGCAAAGTCAGGACATGCAAAAGTCATGAAAGTTGTCAGAAAGAAGCTAATCACGTTCGTTGAAGGAAATGACTTGCTAACTGACAGCCAACATGGTTTTTCGGTCAGAAAATATTCGCCTGACACACCTCATACAACACTACAACTTAATGTTAAATTGGGAGCGATAATGTTGACTGCTGATGGCTAATGTCCTCCAAAGGACCACCGTTGTTACCTTTTCTCTAGTTCTGAAAGTCCTTAACATTCACACATGTAGATGTGGTACAACTCTATTTTGCGAAATCTTTCAATAAGTTCGATCTTGAAATGCTACGTCACAAACTACGTGATCGCGGCACACAAGGAAAGCTGGAGGAGTGGCTTTTAAAAGACAGAAGCCAGGGCCCATCTTTCAGGAAAAACTAATAGTGGGTGGGATACCATTGGGCATTGTTCCGGGGCCAGTACTATTCATAGTAGTTCTATCGGACATGCCATAAAGTGCTTGCACACGTACACACACACACACACACACACACACACACACACGCACTTACACACACACACACACATACACACACACACGTACACACACACTTACACAAACACCCCCCCCACACACACACATACACACACACAAACACACGCACGTACGCAGACGCACGCACACGCACACGGATAAACACACAGACAATCACACATCCATGAGTGCTCACAAAGTAAACTTAATCCCTTTCAGTAGTAATACTATACACTCATTACTCACATAAATAATGATGTGCCGTAGCGGAATGGCTAAGAAGATCGTTTATCAACCACGAGATCCTGAGTTAGATTCCAGTGCGAGGCATCTTAACCAAGTGTCTTTTACGGAAGCTTTTGAATGAAATACAGTAGCCGGAAACTGTTTGAAAGTCCGTTGGATGCACCGTACCCATAATTCAAAAGTCCAAACTTGTCATACACTATGTTCTACTCATTCTGTCCGAAGATTACGTTGAATTTACACATGCCTATGACACACAATGAAACTTAGCAATATTTAAAATTTTAAGGCGGCGAGCTGGCAGAAAGGTTAGCACGTCGGGCGAAATGCTTAGCGGTATTTCGTCTGTCTCTACGTTCTGAGTTCAAATTCCGCCGAGGTCGACTTTGCCTTTCATCTTTTCGGAGTCGATAAATTAAAAACCTGTTGCGTACTGGGGTTCGATCTAATCGACTGGCCCCCTCCCCCAAAATTTCGAGCCTCGTTAAAATATTTAAATTATTTCAGTACATTTATTATTTACGCTGTTTTGCACGCACATATACGCTCACACACACACACACACACACACACACACAAACACACGTGTGCGCGTATATATGCATGCATATATCTATTCATATATATACATACATACATATACGTATATATACTTTTCAGTTTCACCTATTTTTTGTACAATAGTTTATTGCTCAAAGAACACAGTTAAAGCTCAGTGCAGAAATCATAAAGTATTATATGTGTGTGTGTGTATACGTATGTATCTTTATGTATGTATGTGTATGTATGTTTATATATGTAAGTATGTATGTATATACACACACACACACATATATAATGTTTCTCATTAGAACGATGTAAACATAAGCATGTATAGTTACATTTTTTTGCATACATATACAGTTACACATAACGAGTGTCAGTTCTACCTATATACTGTTGTTCATGCACTCGTAAGGTGTACCTTTACCTTCACACAATTCTCTTTATCCCTCTCTTTACACACATACCCATTCACACACACGTACACACATACACATACATGCGAGTATGAATGAGCTTATATGTATATGTGTGTGTGTATGTGTGTGTGTGCATGCGCAGGCGTGTACGTGTGTGCATGTATCTTTGTTTGTTTGTTTGTGTGTGTGTGTGTGTGTGTGTGTGTGTGTGTGTGTGTGTGTGTGTGTGTGTGTGTGTGTGTGTGTATCCCTCACAGTCTCGCGCATACATGCTAGAAAGAAAGAGTACACTCGCAGCCTCGTTGCTGCAGAGTCGTATATATTCAAAGCCGGATATTTGCTTTCAGCCTGTAGTTATCGTTATGCACCATTTCACTTCTACTGCAGATTTATGAGCATTCCTTTTTCTGGCAGCCAAATGACGGAGTGACTGGGCTACTGGTGTCAGAATCATGTTGTTCCTCTAAACATGAAATGCAGCAGAGATACTCTTACATTTTCTTCAACATTCTCTTTTTCATTCCATCTATTTCTCTCTAAACTACTTTGTTTCATTCTATCTTCCTTCCTTCCTTCCTTTCTTTTTTTCTTTCTTTCTTTCTCTTCAAACTTTACAAGTGAAATATAACCCACAAAAACAACCAGAATGTTATTGTGATAAATCACAATTTAGTCGAGTAAGATGGTCAAAGTTTGGTGCCACGTTAGCAAGATGACATGCATCCAATATAGAAATAATTGCTTCGGTGTTTTCCGCCTGACTACAACCTCAACCACAATGATGCCATCACCACCACCACCAACAACAATAACAAATACACCGATACCGTATTCAAAAGTCTTTTTACATTATAAAAGTTTTTGTCAACACGGACATTTTGCGTCATAATATTAAGTGAACTCATTAATTCATTTAGTGACACTGATGCAGTAAGCGCCGACTTGCCAGAATTAAAGGGCAGCGGGGCTCTTAGAATAACAAGATAAAAAGAACGATGATGTCGCTAAAGGAAAAAAACAAATGAAAAACTATAAGAATCTTATCATGTGCAGACGAACTGTATAAGAGTTCAAATATGATAGTGGTGAGGAAAAGAACTCAATACCAGAGTTTGACCGGCCGCTATGTGTTCGTACCGGTAGCTGTCGAGACCTCAGGAGCTCTCGAACCCCGCACTGCTGATTTCCTCTGCAGATTTCAACATGGAGAATTATTTTTGATTTGCAAAAGCATTTGTGTTCTTTTTTTGGGGTGGGGTGGGGGGAACATTACAAGAACTAGTAAATATATAAATTGCAATAATCATCACTTCCTCTCACCTACTTCTCCGATTTTTATTTCGTTTTTCAAACTACTAAAATCTGTTGGGATTAACGGAGAATCTTGCCTTTCACAGTATAGAAACATTTCGTGGCACCAACAGACAAAATGGAAAAGGCTAGCGAAGGAGATGCACTGGAACATTCATTCACTTTGACTCGCCGGGCTCGCACCTGCGAACAGCAATCTCTGCCTCAATAACGGTGAACAAGCATATTCTCCGGGGTCCTAGAATGCCGGAGGTCTCAACTGTCACAGGTTCAACCATAAACCTGTTGGAGAGCGACCGTTAGCCCGACAGTCTTTTTTCTTAGCCTGAGGAACAGCGGAGCCTAGTTTAGTAGCTGACACCACCAAGTTGCTGCTGGAGAAGGTGATATAGAATATGGCATTCCAGATACGGGGTCTACCGCAGCAGAATGGGAAAATTGTCACACCGTCCGTAAAATCGGGATGCCGGCAGTCCGTCTGAGAAAATGTCGCGCGAGTAGGTGGTGGGTACTGTTGCAGCGAGTGCCGTTGGCCATTCTCCGCGGCAACACCTTTGTTATTATGTTTGCAGGGTGCAGTTGGACACAGCGTTCGGATTAGGGAGTACAGCCTGTTAATCCTTTCCCTCTCCACTTTTTCCGTTGCTTAATTTCCTTTTTATTTTTCTTCGTTTCTTTGTTGGGGTTGTTACTTCAATGATTGATTTCTGATTTCACTTATATTCCATGTGTAAGACCACCTTAATTTGTCAATAATTTAGTCTTTCATACTTCTATTTTTTCTTTTAATCAATTTATCTTTAATATGGCAATAGGTCGTTATTCAAAAGTTTTGTGCATCCAGAGACAGTAAAACATTTAATTGTGCGTCTTTGTAAGATGCAAGATTCTATGCTTTAGTTAAGCTCGTCATTGAATAGGTATCAGGCATTCTGGGTAATTCCTCTACCTCTCAAGGGCAGACTATCGTCTTACACAAGGATTTGTTTTGTGTCTGAAAGCGAGTAACTATCCACTTAATAAGTCCACTTCAATTCATGAAAGTATTACTAACTTATTAATTAAAGTGAATTAACTGAACACTAACTATATATTTGGTTAAGCCAGCAATCCTGGAAATGTTATCTTAGAATTAAATAAAACCAGAACTGCACATGCGCTGCAGAAAGGAATCAGAGAATGCAAAATATACTTCTTGTACAAAATTCTAGAGTTAGAGGAGTGTCGGTGCAATATCGCAACAATATATTCTGATTCTTATGTATCACTTAGATTCTATGACTGTAAAAAAAAAATAAAAAAGATAAATTATACTGAATACATTAATGGCCTTTTGACTAAGAGACGTTGTGATTTGATACGATACATCTTGAATAGCAATATCTTCAACCGTTTCATTTCACACGATTTAAACTCGGTTATTGAAATAAATAGATTGGTTTGCAGGCTTGTTTTTGTGAATGAATTTAATCACAATAAAACAAAGTCGATATCAGGCTTCGTCGACGTACTAAGATTAAAATTGATATATATACTTCTTATAAGCACACACACGCATACAAGCAAAATATATTAATGGTTCGCATTCGGTTTCCTGCAATATTCATTATTATTTGCTAATTTTCTTTAGAAAATACTTTAAAGTTCTAAGTTTTGGTTTCCATAACTAATCTTAATGTTGTTGTTATTATTATTATTATTATTATTATTATTATTATTATTATTATTATTATTATTATTATTCTTTATTCTTATTCTTCTGATTATTATTATTATTACAGTATTCCTTCGACTAGTGCAGGTATTACGTTCCAAAACCCCACGCTATAGGTGAAAATCCGCGAAGTAGAAACAGTACTGTACTGTATATCTTTTAAGATTATTTTTATAATTTGTATATATTTATTTTATTATAAATGCAAAATAATACCACGGATGAATCAACGTAAGCTTAAATAATAAACCGCGATAAGTGAACCGCAATATGTTGAGGGATTACTACATTGATGTCGTTGCTTTTTAGGGTGGTGAGTTGGCAGAATCGTTTGAGTATTTGAAAAACAAATTGCTTAACGGTATTTGTTGTAGTTCTTTGCGTTCTGGATTCAAATGCCAGTGAGGTCAACTTTATTTTTTATTCTTTCGGGAGTCCCTAAAATACATACAAGTTAAATAATGGGATCGATGTAACTATCATCACGGAGTTTTCTAGTAACATATCCATGCATAGTCTTCTGCTCATAAAGGCTAATCCTTCCATCTGCTTAAACTTTGCGCTAGAGTCGTGCGACTTCTTTGGGCATGTATTCTAGGCTATCAGACAAAGAGTGTTGCTGAAGGAGCTGCTGTCCATGTCTTATGATGTTATCAGCCTCATGTATGCAAACTTGGTCAAGGGATGTATTTCGACACTTGGTGGTTAAAAGATGTTGCCAAAAAGATATGATGCGACATTCAAAGGCATTTCGGATCGATGTTAAACCTCCGCCGCTTTGTTTTCGTTTTAAATAGAGGCGGTCTAGGTAACTTTATGTAGAAATTGTGTGCTTGTATGTATGTATGTATGTATGTATATGTACGTATATAGGCACAACACAAGATCTATCTAGAATAACGTTGAAGGTAATATCATGTAAACTGACATATACAAATTAAAATATGCAAATATAAAGTATAAGTGCATTGTACATAAGAAGAACACAGACACATATACATACGAACAGGATACGAAAGTGCTTAAAGACAAAGGAAATTGATAAACACTCGATGAGTAAGGCAGGATTTATTGAGAGTGTCGGTTATAGAAATCCTTTATAATTGTGTTACGCTTCGGTTTTCATTAAAATAAGACAACAACAATACGAAAACCAACGAATATTTATATTTTAATATATACTTTAATAAGTACATGTTTTGTTGATCCTACCTATATCGAACAATATTGGTGGCTGTGTGGTAAGTAGCTTGCTTACCAACCACATGGTCCCGGGTTCAGTTCCACTGCGTGGCACCTTGGGCAAGTGTCTTCTACCATAGTCTCGGGCCAACCAAAGCCTTGTTAGTGGATTTGGTAGACGGAAACTAAAAGAAGCCCGTCGTATAAATATATATATATATA
>NC_068981.1:148871776-148874183 GCF_001194135.2 Octopus bimaculoides
ATATATATATATATATATATATATAACGGAAACAGCTTTTAATATAGAGCCCTAAGCTGTAACAACGGGCACCAACCTATCTCTTATTATTATATATCTTAAGATAAGGCGGTGAGCTTGCAGAAGCGTTATCACGCAGGGAGAACTGCTGTTAAGCTTTTACGTTACGAGTTCAAATGCTGCCGAAGTCGACTTTACCTTTTATTCTTTCGGCGTCGATAAAATAAGTACCAGTTGAGGACTGGGGATCGATCTAATCAACTTAACTCCCGTCCCCGAAAATTACTCATCTTGTGCCAAAATTTGAAACCAAAGTATTATATCTTACAGCGGTGAGCTGGCAGAATCGTTATCGAACCGGACAAAATGCTTAGCGGTATTTCTTCTATCTATGCATTCTGAGTTCAAATATCGCTGAGGTCGACCTAACCTTTCATCTTTTCTGGGTCGATGAAACAAATACAAATCAAGCACTGGGCTCGATGATGTCGAATTTACCACATTCTATTTACCACCTTCCAAGTATAATAAATCATCGATGACTTTCATAGATGAGCATTTAATTGTTCGAATAGCTAAAGTACCAATGATTATATGATTATCTAAACGGATTAGAGTCGTTTGAGCTTTCGTAAGAATGTTTTGCCATATATCTGAGTCAAAATCCCGTTGAAGTAGACTTTATTGTTTACCCTTTAAGGGTCCATATACAACCCTTAAAATACTAGTCCAGTACTGGACTATCTTCTACCTTCCTCCCTCTACTTCTCCTTATACATGAGTCTTCCCTCTGACTTACTCTTTCCCTCTCACTCCCTCTCTCTCCATCCTTATTGTTGCCATTTATATTGTACAATCTATATCGTGATTTATTTATTCATATTTTGATTTTTGTCTTTGACTTCTTTCATTTTGCTGGGTACCATCTTGAAGAGTTTCAGTCGAACGAATCGATCCCAGTACTTTTTTTTTTAAGGCTGCCACTGAATCTGCCTGTTCTTTGGACGAATAGCTAAGTTAAGGGGGCGAAAAAAAAAAACAACATCGATGGTCAAGCAGTGATGGAAGACAAACACACGCACACGAAGCTGTTTTTATTTGGCCTGAAGCTATAGTAGAAAACACTCGCCCAATGTGCCACGCAGTAGCACTGAAACTGAAATTTTGTGGTTGGGGAGCAAACTTCTTACCATACAGCCGCGCCTTCGCGTTTATTTATTGTAAGTTTTATTTCGTTCACGGTTCATTCAAAAGGAGTCGTACGATATCTGTTTGGCATCGGAGACTTCTAGACGTCACGGCGCATGCCTGCTTCCTACAAATCTGAAGAATACTGCTTTCCACGCAACTTTCGCGTTTCGTTTGATGCTGGCTCTTGTTTGTTTGTCTGCGCATCTGTTTCCTCAAAATTCTCATGTTTGTTTCTTTTTCTTATATTTTTGTATATTATTTTTTGATATTTTTTTTATTTTTTAGATAAGATGGACATGTTTAGTGGTGTACGTGTTGCCTTTTTCATTTCGTGGGTGTATGTACATTTGGATGTATATCTGTACGTAAATGTGTTTGTGTGTACGCGTGTGTTTGTGTCTCAATGTGTATGAGTGTGTGTGAGTGTGTGTATTTGTCTGAATGTGTGTGTGTCTCTCTCTCTCTTTCTGTATAAGTGCGTGAGTGCGAGCGTGTGTGTTTATGAGCGCTTGTGTATGCTATTGTGTGCATGTGTATGTCATGTGCCTATGTATGTCTTGTGAGAGTACGTTGGGTATGTATGTAAGCGGATAAGCTTATGTGCGTCTATACTTACGTATGTGAGTGCTTGCGAATACGGGTCAATATGTATGAATGTATGTGCAATTCATATATGTATGTGAGCGTATGTGTTCATGTAGCTGAGTATAATGTTGTTGGTGACGTGTTCATGTGCATGCGCATGTGTGAGAGCGAGTGTGCGTGCGTGTGTGAGAGGCTGTTTCAGTGTATGCGTGAGTGTGTGTGTCTGTAAGTGTGTATGTGAATGTGCGTTTACTTGTGTGCATGTGTGTATGTGTAAGTGTAAGTTTGTGTGTAAGTGTGTGTGATTTTGTGCGTGTGTGTGATAATGTTATTTGTGGATATGATGTGAGATTTTGATGCGGTTATGATGTGAATGAACGTGTGAGTGAGTGTTATTTATTTGTGTATGCCAGCGTGTGTATGTGTGTGTGTGTGTGTGTGTGTGTGTGTGTGTGTGTGTGCCTGTATGTGTGTCTCTATTTCAGTGAAAGCAAGACAGGAGAGAAAGTACGAACAATAGAGAGAGTAGATAGTAAAACTGTTGGATAGACAGAGACAGACGGTAGAAGAGTATGAGATCAAAGGAGACAAGCGAAATGCCACAGAGACAGAGAGGAAAAGAGAGTACGTA
>NC_068981.1:148875873-148878768 GCF_001194135.2 Octopus bimaculoides
ATATAGTAAAGACTCTTGATGTGAAATCATGTGTTAAAAAAGATAGTGCTGTATTTCGGGGCGGTCATTTTTTTTCCAAATAAACACACGCACTATATATTCGTTCTTCACTCGTTTATTACTGTTCTTATTGTTGTTTTTTTATTGCCACCGCTGCGGCTGCTGTCGTTTTTAGTCGTGTTGTTGATACTGTTGCGGCCGTCTGTGAAGTTACTGTTTGTGTTTCTGGGTGTATATGGGTTCGCTTCCTATGTTGTTTGAATTCGTGCCCTTTATATAGATGTATTTATAGATCTATTTATTTTTATGTATCTATATTACTTATATTTATCACAGATATTCTTATTTAAGGCGGAGAGGTCACAGATATGTGACGAAAGACTTCCGGACAATTGACATGAGTTAGAATAAGAACAGTAAGAAATGAGTGAAGAACGAATATATAGTGCGTGTGTTTATTTGGCAAAGAGAAAAAAAAACATCTCGAAATTCAACAATATATGTGCATAGAATATGAGGGGTTTAGTTCACTGGTGATCTAAACAAATAGGTACGCTGTGTAAGAGCTATAATTGGTCATCCGTTAGGTTCCAAGTTGACAGGTGAGGCTGGAGCTAGGGATCCGTGGTAGGTTTCCGAGTTAGCATGTATATTTATACTTTTACAAGAAGAGGTGACAATGACTTCGAAATTCGAACTGTCCACGACGGTTAGCAGGCTGAAACGCCAAAGGAATTATCATTTCTCTTCTTGTGAAAGTATACTATGTATGTATGTATGTATGTATGTATGTATGTATGTATTATGCATGTATGCATGCAAGCATGTATGTATGTAAATGTATAAGTGTATGTATATATATGTACATATATACATGTACATGTAAATATGTATATCCATGTACATATATATATTTATATACACGCATACATAACACACGTACACGAACATACACATATATGCATACATGCATACAAGCATTCTTGATTATATCTAGTAAACTCTGATATTGCCACCGATAAAGAAAGGCTATCAGTAGAAATAAGCCATCTATAGACCATTTCAAGCCTTTACCCTAACAAAACTTCATTCTTATCATATATTTAAGTAGCTCAAATATTTGCCTCTTCTTTTTAGGAACACAAATACAATTGAACCCCTTTATGTTCATTTTTAGTATGCCCACTTTGAATTCTTCGAATTGTCGCATTAGTTTTCTTCTGATCATTTTTAAACTATCAGATAAGTTATTTATTTTATAACAGTTGCGGTTTAACATTCATCCTGTATACACATTTATCATCAAGTATCTATGTATGTATCAATTTGACATTAACGCGCGCCCGTGATTTACAACGCTAAAGCAAGCGTAATATCTATAGTCACCAAAAGGTACACAAATCTAAAACTTAAACTCCATCTCTTTCATCCAGGATAGGTAACTTAGGAATAGGAAGTCGGTTCTGGCATCCCTCATTGTTTTCCCGAAACAGCTGTAAAGTTAAGACTTCATTGCAGCATTCTTTTACTCTTTATTTCAGTACGTAATTTTCGAAGTAAGTACATCATTTAGGCCTACTTTTGTTTATTTGCCTTTTCTTACTCGTATAAATATCGAAAGTATTTTTTAAATCCAATATTTAATTACTTTATCTACTTCAAGTTGCACTGTTCAAAGCGAATTTTTTTCACGTCCCTCAAAGTTTCTAATTCTCATGATGCAAACAAGACAGGTATAATATGATATATGTGTATAAAAAACCCAGCAAAACTTTTTAAATGCAAAAATGTATAAACTTTAGAAGTTTAAAGTTAATATAATAATTTTATCTATTAGCGAAGAGAAAGTAAAATCTGCCACGCATCTAGTGTGACTCGAAAGCAGCGTCTGTTATAAATCATATGGTTGGGTTAACAACAACAGCAAAAAGACTTCCCAAGTCCCATTGTCCAATTTAGTTGACTCAACCTAGGCTCTAAGAGTACACTTTCCATCAGATTTATGTTCAGAAGCTACAAAGCGTGTTAAAATTATAAATGTAGTAACATCCTAACATGTAGTAACATCCTAACCATAAAACTATAAATTCACGTCTTGTTTCTCACTCACATATGCAAATGCCAACCCATTTATACCAATACTCAAAATACTCATATGTACGTATGCATGTATGTATGTATGTATGTATGTATGTATGTATGTATGTATGTATGTATGTAACAATTATTAATG
This sequence comes from Octopus bimaculoides, assembly GCF_001194135.2. Lineage (NCBI taxonomy): Eukaryota > Metazoa > Mollusca > Cephalopoda > Octopoda > Octopodidae > Octopus > Octopus bimaculoides. The sequence continues at coordinate 148,878,107 of NC_068981.1, forward strand.
CCACCAACTCATTACATGTGTACCAAAAAGTATTGAGTCAGCATTTATGGTTCATAAACCCCATGATTTCTCTGTTAGTGGGACAGCCAAGTCAAAGATTTACATTGAATCCTGTATGAATGGCTAAATAAAAAAATATCTAGAGTTTGGTGCCAAAAATATCATCAGACTTAGCTTAGAGAATTGAGGTAAAGTACTGCTGCCACCACTTGATATTAAGCTTCGATTAATAAAGCAGCTTTACCTGTTAAAACCCTGTTAAAAGATGGAGACTGCTTTATGTATTTGTGCCAACCTCATGTGAAAGGTTTATTTACTACCCCTCCTAATTGAAAACTGATTTCTGATGAGAATTTGATAGTGAGCTGATCAACCTAGAATAGGAAGCTCAAAATCGAAATTACAAAGAAATTGTGAAAATTTGAAGTTCAAAGAGCTGAATAATTACACAAGCCTGAAAGTTCACTTTTTCGATTCACATTTGGAATCTTTACCAAAACGTTTTGAAGCTATCAGTAAAGAACAGAGAGAAAGATTCCACTAGAATATCGAGGATTTGGAAAAAAAAGGTACCAGGAACATTAGGATGTCAATTTGATTGTGGGCTACAGTTAGTTAATTCAAAGGGACACAATAATGTATGCATGCGTGTATGCATGTGT
>NC_068981.1:148879038-148879934 GCF_001194135.2 Octopus bimaculoides
GTGTGTGTGTGTGTGTGTGTGTGTGTGTGTGTGTGTGTGTGTGTGTGTGTGTGTGTGTGTGTGTGTGTGACACCTTTACCCATGCATATATGCAGATATACAAATACATATATATTCATGCAAATTCTTCAGAATACGTATGTATTCTCATTTATGAATTTACATGCATAGGCTTATGGAATATGAAACTATGTTCGGACCTTAAAATCTAAAATATATAATTTTAAATCAGAACATATAAATTCAAAACATATTACACGGAATTTGAAGCGCAGTCTTTTGATATTGAAAATATAATGGAAAATAGAGCAGAGAGTGTTATGCCTGGGTCGGTATACTGCTGACTTTTTATTTCAAGGTTTTCAGTCGCTACTTAGCACTGTACATGCAAAAAGGTGACCTGCTCTGATTTATAATCACGATCGATCCGGTCTGGAGAAGTAGCGTCATCATTTCTATGGCATATATATCAATGGTTCCCAACCTGGGGTCCGCAAAAGTGTACTGGGGTTCCGTGAACTAAATTCAAAATTTCATTTATATATATATATATATATGTGTGTGTGTGTGTGTGTGTGTGTGTGTGTGTGTGTTCTGTTTTCAATTTATGTTTGATATATATATATATATATATCAAACATATATATATATAGGCATATCAAAAGGGGGCCGTGGGAGAACTCATTTAAATAAAAGGGTTAGGAAGCACTGTGAAAAGGTTGGAAATCACTGGTATATATGTTGGGGTTGAAAGGTTACATGTTTGTTTGTCGCAGTCTTGTAACTCTGTACTAAACCAATAGCTAATGTTCTGCAAGTAATTTAGCAAATATATTCATTTGGACTGGCTTGTGTCAGTGTTTAAAGTTTTTGAAAAGAAAAAAAAAAAAAAAGAT
>NC_068981.1:148879944-148881475 GCF_001194135.2 Octopus bimaculoides
GTTTTTATAATTGTTCCTGGTTGCAGTGCGATTTAGAAAATGGCATTGTATTATGAATAAATAAAAAAAAATTGGTTAAAACTTCAAGTGGATTTATATAACAGGTTGAGCCAGTTTTTAAAACAGTTATCAGTGCAATAAGGAAGATCAAGGATACAGCGCATCTGTAAAGACATTATGAACCAGTTACCTGTTTCATACACGATTTCAATTTAGAGAATTTATCAATGAGTTTATTAGAATACGGGTTTACTATACCGGTAAACTTATTGTGCTGGTCCTGAAAATACACATCTAGTTGCAATTTAAATAAGGATCAAATTTCATCCTTTTGCACAACTGCAGATGGCGTGTATCGCCTGAAGACCGTAGTATGAATGAAATTAAAGTAATGACGTTTCTTTAAAGATAATATGAACGAATAGTCTATGATGTTTACATACAATCGTCTGTCAGTTAACAAGAATGAAAAACCAAGAATCACAACAGTGTGTAAGGCCTCCCTATTCCCAGCCTTGCCGGATAACATTTGCTACCAAGAACAACGCTTTTCCAGTCTTGTTTTCCGATCTCCAGGAATATCCTGGGGGTGCGGATTATTTTGTTGTATCATATTCACCAGACTTCCCGAACTTACAGCAAATTTTATAGCAGCCAAATATAAAACAGAATATAACTCTGTGTGTGTCTTTATATAATGGCTAAATGTCTGTGATTTTATATGATGTGTGTGTGTGTTTACATAATGCTTTGATGAAATTATTATGTTGCTTCTGTTTTTACAACTACTGTTTTACGGCTACTTAACACACTAAAGACAAAATTCAAATTAACTTTATGAGAATCCATCAAATGCATTTTCACCCTTAAAATACTTCGGTTGAAAAATCAGAAGCAAGTAACAAAAGTATGCTTCGTTAAATGGCTAATTTAATCCTCTTTATACACAATCATCGTCCCATGAGAGCTCGTGCAAATACACACGAAGGCATACGTACGCACACGTACACAGTCGCACATACATACACAGTCGTACACACATACAAAGGGACAGACAGAGAGACAGACAGACACATACACATAAATATAGAAATACGAAGGGAGCATATACAGGGTCGTTCGGCCTATTAGAAATAGCAACAAAAGATATCCCTCAAACCACACTCTATGGCCTTAGAAAAACATAATGTACAACACTGCCTTATGTGTTTGAACTGCAAACGAGATGGTTACAAATGGAATATATTAAGTTTTGGGCCGCTCTAATATGGTTGACTTGGGGCCAAAAGCAAAACAAAAAACAAAACAAACAAAAGATGCAGTAATATACAAATCCAAGTTAACAAGTAAGCCTCTACGTAGTCACTCGGCTTACTAGAAACAGCAGTCACATCACTCTCGAATCTCACCGATGGAGTCTTAAATAGAGATATAGAAATCCCTGATATATAAAAGAATGTTTGTGTATACACACACACACACACACACACACACACACACACACATATATATATATATATATATATATATA
>NC_068981.1:148881635-148883111 GCF_001194135.2 Octopus bimaculoides
TGCAAATGACCTCTACCAAACCCTCGGTTATAAAATTCATTAGACTGAATTACCAGTCGTGTGTTTGTGTTTATATATATATATATATATATATATATATACACACACACATACATCAATGTTCGGTGGTCTTCCGCATATCTTCTGTCAACTAAATTCACTTAAAATGCATTGGTCGAGCGGAGGCTAGAAGAAACTTGTCCAAAACGCCGCGCGCTGGAATTGAACCCTAAACCAAGTGATTGCATAGCAAGCTTCATAACCACAAACCCATTTCTGCATATATAATGTTTAGTGCAGAATTTTACATAAAGTAGTTGAAGATTAACTGAAGGATCACTTAGTTCATTTGAGTGTAAGATTTATTTTTGAAGATAAAAGTCTGACAGTGTCTTCGAAGTTTTACCGTAGACTGGTCATCTGACGTTCTAACATTCTGACATTCTGCCACTTCAGTGCACTCGACTACTACTTTATCATTTATGACTCAGAATGAAGAAAAGGCGAAGTTTAATTCAGAGAGGATTGCAATTCACAACACAGAGAATGGAGACAAATACCACCAGAGTTATTTGTTCCTGCTAACTCGATGCGTATATATGCGTGTGTATATCGCGAGAGTGAAACAGAGAGGCAAATAGATGGATAGATAAGTAGATAGAAAAATAGATAAACTTATAGATAGACAGGCAGACGGATGAATAGATAGATAAATAAATAGAAGGTAGCAAGATAGATAGACAAACAGATAGATAGACAGACGGACAGACAGATAGATAGATAGACAGATAGATCGATAGATAGACAAATAGATAGATAAATAGATAGATAGACAGATAGATAGATAGATAGATAGATAGATAGATAGACAAATAGATAGATAAATAGATAGATAGATAGATAGGTAGATAAATAGATAGATAGAGAAACAGATGGAGAAAGTGGGAAGAATCAGATTTGACAGATCAATCAGTAGTAATATAGATATATAGATTAGATTATTTTAACCATAAAATACATAAATATACCTGAGTCTGATGTTTTGGAGGTAAAAACCCCTAATTATGCCATAAAAGAAAAAATGGGGGAATATAGTTACTTCTTAAACGTAAACATACACGTAATCAGACAATTTATCATATATGCATGCGCATGTGTGCTTGGCGCGATAGGAAAGTTCGTAGATCACATAACCTTAACATGCAGGCACCAATTCAGTAATTATAGACAATCTCTTGCAGCTCTCTTATTATCGCTAATTGCCTTTCTCCTCTTCACACACTTCTCTGCTTCCTCTTCTCCCATCCAATCAGCCATTTTCTTAAATGTGTTTTATAATGCATATGCCTCTCTGTGTACACGTGTCTTTATGTAAATGCTATGGTTCGTTCGAGTATTTATAGGTATTTTATAGACTATCATGTACATACAACGCACACATGTATGCAATTTCGCACTGATATACACACCCACGCC
>NC_068981.1:148884141-148887368 GCF_001194135.2 Octopus bimaculoides
TAGATACCCTAAATTATAATTTTTATAATAATTATATATATATATATATATATATATAATTATTATAAAAATTATAATTTAGGGTATCTAAGAGATACCACCATGCTTGAAATAGCAGTCAAACCTTGACTCTAAAACCAAATTAAAGATTCATACAGCACTAGGAGAGAAGACAAAGAGACAAAATAAACTAGCAAAAAATTACTGGATAATTCCAGATCCCGGATTTCTGGCTCTGCATAAGAAATGCTCTGCCTTCATCGGTGGAATATACTCAGATAGCACATAAATACAAATAGATATATATACAACATATACGAACGTATACATACATACATACATACATATACATGAATTATCCTTTGTTTGCAGTTAACACGGAAAATTCAATAAACAGTTATCAGGGTAGCAAAATTCAGGCAAGTAACAAGGATGTAGCGACTGAACCCGGAAGCATGTGGTTGAGAAGCAAGCTTCTTATCACACAGCCACGGGAAACGTTTTGAATATGCACATGAAGGTCTCTATTCCATTATGCCGGCCACAGTCTATATTTATTCTACAGCTCTATGCAGCTCCCAAAACTGGTTCACCGGTCAGTATAATAATGTTGACCGATGAACCAGTTTTGGGAGTTGCATCGAGCTGTAAGATAAATATAGTAAATAATAATAATCCTTGGATAGAATTTATAAACATGTAATGCATCGCTACGCACGTTTCCACAAATCACATGTCTCTTAAGATCACACTCCCTATTCTTGGGATGATTACAGTGTAGTCTGTAGTATCCGTGGGCATCGGATTGTCATCTTCATGGGTCCATTTCTTCAAGCGATATAACATTAATGGATGTTTACCAGAGGGATGTTTATCCCTTTTGACCATTGTATATATAGGCGCTGGCATGTTTGTATGATAAGAAATTTGCTTTCGATCCTCATGGTCCTGCGTTCAGTCCCACTGCGTGGCATCTTGGGCAGCTGTTCATCTACTATAGCACCATAGTATTGCGATTGAATTTTTGTAGACAGAAACTGCAAGAAGCCCGTCGTATGTGTGTCACTGTGTGTTTGTTTGTATATGCATATAGATACACATAGATATGGCTATATGTATATATATAGCTATATGTGTGTGTGTATGTGTGTGCGCGTGTGTTTGCCACTTCAGCCATAGTGTTAGTTGTTTACGTCTCTGTAACCTAGTAGTTCAACAAAAAGTTCGATGGACTAAGTACCCGACTCCAATGAATACAAACAGGGTTCGATTCGTTTGACTAAACCCCTTCAATTCAGTGCCCCACTATGGCTGCAGTCCAATAACTGAAACAAGTAATGCAAGTGCTACCACGTAACGGACGCTAGCAGACTTAATGGGTCATCAAGAGAGAATGTGCGCCATTTTGAGGCCTTCCTCTCGACGGCATTAATACGCTCCCTCACTGTTACAGTCATTTGACTGCGGCCATGCTGAGACATTGCCTTTAAGGGGTTTAGCTAAACGAGCTGCCCCCAGTACTTATCTCTATATATTTATATTTATATGTGAGTGTGCGTGTACGTGTGTGTGTGTGTGTGTTTGTGTGTGTGTGTGCGTGTGTGCGTGCGGTTGTGTGTGTCTAGGAACACATGCTAAGGAATTCATAGTTCCTAGTCTCACCACGGAACATCAACCTCTACACTACACACACCTTCTTCCGATTAAGCTGACTTACACATACAAAGGCGGTGCTCCAGCATGGCCGCAATTAAATGACTGAAACAAATAAAAGAGTAAAAAATACTCACAAAAAAGGAAAAAAGGCAAAAACGTAAATTCCATCAAATGACATTGGCACTCTCTCAATCTCAAAGAATCTTTTTCTCACTAACCCGCTATCGTGATGAACAAGTATAAGAAAATTAATGCACCACTGAACTTCATTTTTACAACCAAACGTCAATTACTGCCAGAGTCATAAACTACCCAACTAACTCACAAATTAAACTTATCAACATTTACGTTTTCTAATCACTTAAACAGAAATCTTTACATAAGAAAAAGAACGAGAATAAAAATAAAATCAAACAACGGAAATAGGTAGTTTATATTAGCATACAGTTTGAATGAAGGAAACTAATTTTAAATCTCCTTCGTTTCGGACAGTTCTAATAGATTGTGATGTGAGTGTCTTCCATCTTGCTGTTCGAGTTTTCCATCTCTCAGGCTACATGTGTTTCATAACTAGCGGAACCTCGGAAGTAGTGATTATCCAAACTCGGGGTAATCCGCTAGTTACTCATCGGGCCAAAGATGCCTAAATCAAAAGGTAACATTGTCGTCAAGGGATCACACACACACACACAAACACACACACGCACACACACACACACACACACACACACACACACACACACACACACACACACACACACACACACACACACACACACACACACACACACACACACACACAGGTGAAATAACTGGTCCAAAAACGACTCTTGAGACCACTAGACTAGTTTCGCTATCAGTCGTAGGCACGTCAGCAGTGACTACTCAATCACAATTAGTGACGATTAAAGTGTGTGTGTATGTGTGTGTGTGTGTGTGTGTGTGTGTGTGTGTGTGTGCTTGTGTGTGTGTATATTCATCGCTTAGCCATTTCGAGACTAATAACCTGGTTTAGAACTCGATATACGTATGTTTCAGAGCATAGTGTTAAATGAATATAGAGCGGTAAAAAAAAAACAAAAACGATAACACAGGAAAAAACAATGGGTGTGTTATGAACTTCATTAGCTTACAACTATTTCTGCTATGGGATGCAGTGGATTCTTAGTTGAATGTCTGAAGAACATCCTATAACTGTATCGGAACTTCGAATGTGAATTGCAATTTATTTGCGAAAAAATGTGTATATATGTCTGGTGTGTGTGTGTGTGTGTGTGTGTGTGTGTGCGTGTGTATTTATATATGTGCATGAATTGATCTGTGCATGCGTGCTTCGATCTCTATGTCTCCATCTATACTACATTATTATGATAATTATTACTATAATAATAATAATAATAATAATAATAATAATAATAATGATAATGATAATAATAATAATAATAATAATAATAATAATAATGCCTCCTCATTGATATGACTGTCCCAATCGATATAAACGTATCTGTCAAGACCTACCAAAAACTGAGCAAATATAAAGATCTTGAAATAGAAATTAGCAAAATGTGGAA
>NC_068981.1:148887782-148890417 GCF_001194135.2 Octopus bimaculoides
ATGCAAAACAAAAGTCAAACATAAAATAATAATAATAATAATAATAATAATAATAATAATAATAATAATAATAATAATAATAATATACTGTCTATGTGATCTCAAATTTTAAAACAAACACATAATTTTCTTATGGTTTCTTAAACATTCTCTAGAACAACACTATGTACAAATCCAAATATATGGTACCCTAGGCATAACACCTACATGAACTTCTAACTTGTTGTCTCTTGAGGGCTCTGGGTGAGACTTGGATCCAACTTGTACAAATGCAAAGCAAAAGTCAAACATAAAATAATAATAATAATAATAATAATAATAATAATAATAATAATGATAATAATAATAATAAATTATCATTATTAGGGCGCATGGCCTAGTGATTAGGGTGTTGCAATCACGATCGCGAGATCGTGATTTCAATTCCTAGACCGAGTGGTGCGTTATGCTCTTGAGCAAAAAAATGATGATTGCGCTGCTCTGCGATCACTTCTGACACCTGCCGCGTAGTACATAGTACATCTATTCAGACAACGTCGACTTGATGGCTAGAGTGAGTTAACGTACAGCACATACATTTGATCTCTATAAACAAATCATTTATGCAAGTCGTTCGGCAAAAGCAGAACGCTCATACTTCGAGGGGAGATTCCATCGTTATTATTATTATTGTTGTTATCTTTATTTTTTTATGTGTTATTATAATTACCATTATTATTATAATTCATTTTGTTCATGTACAAATACGTGGATATTCATCATTAAAAAAAAATTATGTTACTTAATTTTAGAAACTGAAGCGTGTAAGCATGTCTGACAATTCCAGTCGTGTCGGCCCGCACGGTTCCTCCGAGGATGCTCTTCGCCGCGTGTCCGAGGCGGCCGGTACGTTCACTGCGAAGGCCAAGACTCAGCACTTTCTCACGAAGCACCCGTCACTCAAGAATGGATATCAGGCAATGTTTTCGATGTAGCTTGTGACCTCCAAACTCACCAGATTCAAATGCTCGTGTCTACTATCTTCGGAGGGTTGTTGAAAGGAAAATTATCAACATCCTCACAATGTCATAGCTTCACTGGAAACCACCGTTGTCCAAGTGATGTTTGAAATGGCTATGGAACATTTAGTGCAGGCATGTCTACGATTCCGGTCCCGCATTAAAGCAGTCATCGAAACTGAAGACAGATTCATAAAATATTTTTTATGAGAAAGCTTATCTAGAATATTTGCACAATTTGTTTTTTATTAAAAATACATTTGTTTGCTACTTTAGAACATGTCCTCAAATACTTCTCAGATCCTGCGTATATGTGTGTGTGTGTGTGTGTGTGGGGGGGGGGTGTATGCATATGTATATTATATATAAGTATACACACACACAAACACACACACACATACACAAATACACACACATACACCACACACACACATACATATACTCACATACATATATGTGCAAATAAATATTCTAATGTTTTGTTGAAGATCATTGACCGGGCGCAAACGGAATGTTTTTATATTAAAGCTTAGTGAAAGCTTTATATCTTTTACACTCAAGCTTACTTCTCAAATTGCAGGGGAAACGTAACTAATCCATGTAATGTAGTCATATTTTTGCATGTAGCATTTGTACATGAAAGCATGGGGCCATAACAATTCGAACTGGCTAGACAGCAGATATACTAAATTAAGCAGAAATTGCCACATTTAAAGTTTGGTGTTAGCGATGCATACATATAAGTTTTTGTGGTAGAATTTTAATTTTTGTAGACATGTGCATGGTTGTGATTTATAATATTTTGAATACAATAGGTTTCATATAAATGGAGAAAATATATATAAGATATAGAATAATAACACAAGAAAAAAAAAAAGAAAATATAAGAAGTAAATCAACTTATCCAGAACAAAATCCAGTCTGGAAATTTGATATTAGAAATAAGTTTAAAATATGACGAATCTGTCACTTCTTAACTCCGCATTTCCGTTTCCAGTTGCAAGCTGTTTTAATTTATAATACGATTAACAGTCTAATTAGTTGCTGTTTGCAAAATTCAAACTTCACGTGTACTGTTTGTTCATAATGGAAATCATACATTAATTTCCCGCTGTGGTTTTATATTAATTTTCCTCATTATATTAATGTTGTTATTATCTTGCTACATGGTCTGGCTAATGCCTTGGAGTGGAGCTGGATTCCCACCGGGTCGATTTCGTGTTCGAGTCTTTATTCATAACTGTTATTATTAAACTTCAATTTGCTTACGTCTCTCTAATGCTCTCCCGAAAGGCATGCACAACTAATCTGCCGCATTTCGCATTCATATGAATATGAATTTTAACTGAATATTAGTAACTAGCGTAGTACCTGTCAAAAATGGCGGGGTTTATTTGACTAAAGAATAAATTGTGCAAGTCAGACAATGAGATAGGGATAACGTCATTGGTTTATATATAGAGCGATGAAGACAGATCTAAGCTGATTTTTGAAGTAACGGTAACTACGTAAAAGAGGGAGACAGAGAAAGAGTGAGAGAAAACATAGCTGTCAATGTGTAGGTGGAAGGTTCAACTCTCACTATGAGTACTTTAATCTATCTATCTATCTATCTATCTATCTATCTATCTATCTAT
>NC_068981.1:148890427-148892581 GCF_001194135.2 Octopus bimaculoides
ATCTATCTATCTATCTATCTATCTATCTATCTATCTATCTATTTGCATGTGTGTGTGTGTTTAACTATTAGTCTATCTATAGATTGATCGATCGGTCGATGTATCGCATTCATATACTCGGTCTTTATCTTACCTTTTTATTCTTTCACTGTCTCTTTCCTTTTTTCTCTCTGCGTCTATTTGCCTGTCTATTCGCCTGTCTGCCTGCCTATCTGTCTGCCTGCCTATCTGTCTGCCTGCCTATCTGTCTGCCTGCCTATCTGTCTGCTTGCCTATCTGTTTGCCTGCCTATCTGTCTGCCTGCCTATCTGTTTGTCTGCCTATCCGCCTGTCTGCCTGCCTATCTGTCTGCCAGTCCTAATGTATCGTATATACTGAAGCTTGTCTTGCTAGCTGCTATTGTGGAAGTAAGTAATTGATAATCTTCGTTCAATCATCAACTTGAATGATACTGGAAAGAAGCTTGTCAATTTCACTTCATTATCAGATCCTTTCGGTATAAGATCTTAGTGCGTGCATATGTGTATATGAATATATGTAGATATGTATGCTTATATGCAAATATATGAGTGTATTTATGTATGTGTATAATATATGTATATATGTATGTAGGTGTCTGTCATTCATACAGTGTCAAAGAACCAACAAAAAATGTTACATAAGTCATTACATACTGTGGTTATTATTATTATAATGAGTCAGGTCTAAAATCGGCTTAGACTGTTGTTTAAAGTCATTCCATTTTACTTATGTAGTTGATATGTCGGTAAGTGTAAGCATATTGCAAAATTCTATTGGATTGACGATAAATTCGTTTTTTTTTTTCATTTATTTTAATCATATCTAATGCTATTCGAATTAATACGAAAAATATTTTACCTTAGCGTTTTATGTTTTTTTTTTGCAGCCCTCGTCTTCCTCTCCAATTTTTATTTATCTTCTTGAAATTTGAATAAATTTTACCACTTTTCAAACAAATGATGATTGAGTGCCAAGTAGTGGGAGCTGCGGAGAAACCGAACGAATTTGTCTGACAAACCTATAGTTTTCTATTAAGCGTTGTATCCCACTGTTCTGTTACGGACCGCTGATCCTCTGTGCCCAAGCTTAAAACCGATCCCTGAAGAAATATTTGGATGAAAGACAAATATCTGACTGGGTAGCACGCCATTCTACCACAAGTAACTTTTACCACGAGAAAAATAAAACTCGGCATTGAAAACCAATAAGTTGTTAGTCATTTTATAATGCAACTACAGTTTAGAGCGGTTTAAGTCATCTTGTGGCGCCTACTCAGAATTAAGTAAACTGAAATGTAAAAGTTTAAGAAGGCATGGACATGGAAAAGTGCTGGTGACATGGTAGAAGTAGTTGACATTTCTGTTGGCTCTCCATCGACTGTCCTCTGTCCTAGAGTTTTTGAGAACTAACTGGGAATTAAATACTAAGGCTTTAATGTGATGTATTTGATATTAGGCATTTCAAGCACCACTTTGATATGAAAGACAGCTAAATAACTTATTTATCGAGTACTGAACAATGGAGATACCGAATAAACTACTGAGCATCTGCAATCCATCTTCCCACAGTCAGTCTGCTCACATTACTCCAGTCTGCTCAACTAAAATGAGAGCAAGCTAGTGCTGGAACTTAACTGAGTAGACAGATAGATTTTTAATCTCTTTCATCAGCTATCACATCCACGATGTTCCACTGGACAAAAGTGTGTGTATGTCTGTTCGCGACAACGAAGTCACCTAAAACAATTAGTAAAAGCATTTTACATGCGAGGATATCACACTTGTAAATGACGGCTATGGTAGTTAGTTCTTGAAATTTTAATAAGCAAAACTGAATAAATAGTATAGCGTAGTGGTAATTCTGCAAGTCAGGAGTTGGAGATTCCTTACTCTGGTGTGAAGTTTCGCTTGAAGTCACACTTGGAAATATTCGACAATGAAGCCTCTAAAATCTCATATACTAAGAAAAAGAGGTTATTTCTTGAGGCGAAAACAATAAATTAGTATACGTTACATGCATATGAATTTGTAAATTTAATGCGTCATTATTTTTTATAGAATACATGCACTTCGCCTAGCTCCTAATGAGATTGCAATTCGATTAAGGTATTAAAATCATTTCACGTGCCCTATA
>NC_068981.1:148892638-148897647 GCF_001194135.2 Octopus bimaculoides
TATATATATATATATATATATGTATGTATGTATGTATGTATGTATGTATATTATTATTATTATTATTATTATTATTATTATTATTATTATCATCATCATCATCATCATCATCATCCTCATCATCATAAAACAGAGATCTAATGGATACAAATTCATTTATTAATTAATCGACATATTCACCTACAATTGTTTCATTTCACAAACAAAATTAAAATTACAAAACATATATAAATATATTATTTTGCATCTTGAATACCTTGTAGGGAAAATCATCAGGCTGTACAAAGGACAATAAGGATTACATTAGGATACGATTGGAATACACAGAATATATAGACATGTTTACTACATATTCCGTGTATTCCAATCGTATCCTAATGTAATCCTTATTGTCCTTTGTACACTGTGATGATTCTTCATACAAGCTATTTAAAATGCAAAGTTATATAGTCTAATAAAGGGGCATATAAGCCCTCGACAAAAAAAAAGGAAGGCTTTCCTATCCGTGTGGGAATAGAAGCCGCGGATAGGAAAGCCTTCTTTTTTTCTGTCGAGGGTTTATATGCCCCTTTATCAGACTATTTTCCTTAGTCATTGCACAGTGATCGTTATAAACTTTAAGCTTATATAAAAATACCTTTGTTATTATTTGTAGGATTGTAAACTCGGTACTGTATAAAAAAAACAAAAAAAACATTCGCTAAGTTATATATTTATATGTTTTGTAATTTTAATTTTGTTTGTGAAATGAAAGTTGTTGGTGAATATGTTGATAAATTGATAAATCAATTTGTATCCATTAGATCTCTCTGTTTTCTAACTCGATAATGTTTGATATTTTACGATATTCTATAAAATATATTCATTGAAGGAATATCTCTTCAAAATTTAATATATTAAACCAATGCCTCTTGGATAAATATCCCTATAAGAGGTTTAAATATCCCCATTGTTACCACACACACACACACACACACACACACACACACACACACACACACACACACACACACACACACACACATTAACACTTAATGAAATTCATTTACAGAATTTCGAAAGACTGGCAGAAACGTTAGCGCACTTTGTGAAATGCTCAACTGTATTTCGTCTGTCTTTACGTTGTCAGTAGCCTGGTAGCCGTGATCGTCTAGTGGTTAGGACCCCACGTTGTGGTCGTGGTAACCCAGGTTCGAATCCTGGTCACTGCAGGCTACTAAACTTTTTAATTGAATTTTTTATAGGCGTAGGAGTGGCTGTGTGGTAAGTAGCTTACTTACCAACCACATGGTTCCGGGTTCAGTCCCACTGCGTGGCACCTTGGGCAAGTGTCTTCTACTATAGCCTCGGACCGACCAAAGCCTTGTGAGTGGATTTGGTAAACGGAAACTGAAAGAAGCCCGTCGTATATATATATATATATGTATGTATATATATATATATATATATATATATATGTATGTATGTGTGTGTGTGTGTCTGTGTTTGTCCCCCCAACATCGCTTGACAACTGATGCTGGTGTGTCTACGTCCCCGTAACTTAGCGGTTCGGCATAAGAGAACGATAGAATAAGTACTAGGCTTCCAAAGAATAAGTCCTGGGGTCGATTTGCTCGACTAAAGGCGGTGCTCCAGCATGGCCACAGTCAAATGACTGAAACAAGTGAAAGAGTAAAGATGCCTCTATCTCTCCGACTTTTAGGTCTGTTTTTGGTCAGTAGGATACTTTTATTGTTTCATTTTTAGTTTAAAAAGATTGATACAATTTCGTTTTCTCTGCAAATAAAATCACAGATCACTGCGTATTATATCCTACTATGGGATATGTATAATTTATTTCGTTATCGGGATTTCTGTCTTTTTCTCACTTTTATCTATGTACTTCTCTTTAACTGCTCATGTTGAAAATTGCGTTTTCCGTCAATTCGAAATTTCTGTGTGGTTTAGAAGTTCTTTTCGCAACCATAGGGGTTTGAGTTCAATGATACCACTTGGTACACTGAGCAAATATGATCTACAATAACCTTCAGTAAACCAGAGCTTGTGAGTGAAATTTAGGAGACAGAAACTGTGTGGAAGCTCATTGGTGGTACCGCTTCTAATTTTGATGTTAGACTAATCTTTCGCCTTGTTTAAAATCTCCACCACCTGCCACCTGGATGACTTTATTCGGGTACACTCTGTTGCAAGTATGCAGGCTGGATTTCAGATCCTAGGGTAACTTCTTCCCTTCCACCAGTTCCGAAGTGTCATGAACACTGCACTTTCTCTCGGACTAAGCTTTAAAAAATACGAACTATCATCGAGTGGTCCGAAATTCTATTGATACCATCAGCCACTCATAACATTAATTATTTCATCACTTTTTAACATATTAACTTACATTATTTATATCCTTATGCTATGTAGTTCCCGATTATGTATGTTGAGGTAAATATCACATCAGCTAACTTCATGTAGCGACTTAGCAATAAAACATCTATCCTATTTGATTCAAAAACAAGAAGTAATGTTTTATTTCGGCGGATTTTAGCGTGGGAATTGTCTGTCGGAATTTTCGTCAAAAGTATAGAATTCTGAAAAAGCTGTCGGAAGAGGAGTAGAAACAGGATCATGAACTCTGCCGACATTCCTAATGTGGCGAGATTAATGCGGTAAATCTACCTGTCAATGTCAGCAATAGAGTGAACTCCGATGAAATAATAAGTGGTTTGCAAATTAAATGGTAGTAATGACCGGCAAACTGAAAAGAAAACAAGGAATATTTCAGATTCCTGAGAGATGAGTGTGTTACATCTTCTCACACACACGTGCGCGTGCACATACAATGCACACACACACACACACATACACGCACACACACATACACACACACTTACACTCACGCTCACACACACACTCACGAAAGCATGTGAACACACACATACACACAAATCATACACTCACTAACACAGATACATCTGTATATTTATAACAATAGTGTTATAATAATTCGCCTGAAATATTGCGGAATATGCAGTGAATCAGTATCTCAAAGAAATTGATAGCTATGTGGATAGAACAGACAATGAAATATAAAGAAATGACCATTGTCACGATACTGAAATTTTACATATAAATATTTAATTAATCCTATTGTTTTGAGTTAAAAACTCCTATTCACAAATTTTTAAAAACGCGAGAGAAATAACTTACGTCCAGTTTATAGCGCGTCGGATCCTTGAGAGTGACATTAGAACCACTGTGCATATAGGCTGTGTTCTGTGGTTTGTTAGAATGGATTGACATATGTGAAGAGGAATAAGATGAAGTTTAGGGAGTTATGGTATTCATAGCATCTTTTGGTATTCATTCAGTTCAAGCTGGCTGCTAATTGCTGGCTGGGTTTTCCAGTCACACTAGTTTCTTATACCCGCAAGTTGGTGATTTTATTATCAATAGTTTTAATGGTAACAAGTGTTTCCTTATCCAGGTTCCAGCATTCTTGGAGAATTTTTGGAAGATGATGCCCGCGTGTTCTCATGCTTTTGATTCAGTTGTGCAAAGACCGAAACATGCTGCGATGTGCCGATTGTTGAGTTTGGCTCGCTGGATCTGATATAAGATGTAAGTACGTTGGCAGATATCTGTGTTACGGATGAGATAACCGACCAGCACGTACAAAGTATAGCCCTCTAGAGATATTTTTTTGATAAATCTTTCATTTCCAGGAGGAAAGTCCTGAGGTAGTAGCTGTATCTCAAACCCTTTCCTAGGTTGCTTTTGCAGATAGCAGCAGTTATACTAACTGAAGGATGGTGGATTCTAGAAACAGAAATCGAAAGAATTCTTCGTTTTGAAATTTGGGAGCTCAGAAGATGACTGGTTAAGGCTACCGATTTTCTACAGACTTCCACTACGCATTGGAATGTGTAGCATGGATGTAGCAATCTTCCTGTTTCGCTGCACTGGTACTGCCGATGGGCGTGTTTCTTTGCCCCAAATGTCTACACTTTTCAACAGATGATAGCTCTAACATCACGAACAAAGAAACGACATGCTGATAAAATGGAAACGTTATTATTGTTTGGTCTTGTGTTGAAAAGGAAGTTTTGTAGCTCGGAACCATTTATTTATAGTGATTATATGTTTGTATTCGCATAAACTCACTTCCTCCACCAAATCTGTACAGGTGCACGACGTGCCACACGTCAGGTGACGAAATAATCGCGGTGCAACGTGAAGCGAAGTGTTTTGTTCAAGAAAACAATGTAGCGCTCGGTGATCAGACCAATCGCGAGTGCAACACCCTAACCACTAAGCCATGCGCCTTCACACATAGACACAGGTACACAGAAAGACAGACAGACAGATACACACACACACACACACACACACACGCGCACACACACACACACACACACACACACACACACACACACACACACAGATGTTTAAGAACTTTGCTTCACAATCATAAGGACACGGATTCAGCCCCACAATGTGGAATTTTTGGCAAATATTTTCTCTTTGTGAGTTGTAAATGGGCTGATTGAACCTGAATCAACTTCGGATGGAATTTTCACACCATTCAAAGTTACAGCAGTGACGCAAACTGTGTCGTACTGAATTACATCACAGGACACATCAGTGTTGGATGCTCAGCAATGTACAAGTTAATGCAATGAGCAGGTAATTCAGCTGGTTGGACAATTGAATACTCATCGTCCAACATCAGAGAAAAATCCAGTTATCAATCCATCCATCCATCCGTTACTACACACACACACACACACACAAACACACACACACGAATACATGTCGACTGGTATAAATGTACCTACAAGCACATGTAACTATATATTTAGAACTTAATATATTTCATTACGCTCAGATATATGATGCCGGAAAGAGAATACGTGTAAATGTAATCTTATGACGCAAATTCACTTGCGGCTATATCAATAGATTATAGATAACGAGAAAAACAAGATTGATTTATGGAAAAATTCCTATTTGTGTGCAGGTTT
>NC_068981.1:148897667-148901009 GCF_001194135.2 Octopus bimaculoides
ACACACACACACACACACACACACACACACACACACACACACACACACACACACACATACACACAAACACACACACAAACACACACAGATATATAAATACGAGAAAGAGAAAGGATCAAAGTTCCTAACCCGACCAAGAAGCTCAGTTCCTCTGTATCCACTGGCTCTGTAATGACGCCATGACACAGGTTCACCACTTCACCCTATGGGGATATCCCCGCCATTGTTATCTCCACAGCCCTTGCCTGTCCCCGATCTGTTCACCCATTCACTCCACACTTACCCCACACCTATCCTCCCACACCTATCCTCAACATTTTATGTGCTCTTCACCGACCTCTATCCGACCCTCCACTTCCCAAGTCTTCCTCAAACCACCCTTCCCTTCTTTCAAATGCACCTGTAACCAACGTGACCTTCTGATCCCTAAATACTTCCCTACTCGTTTCCTGGTGAGGATATAATCTGTAAGATGCCATTTCTTAGAATCAGGGTGCATCCATGTCGTTTTATACTTATTTTTCGGTTGAAATATTGTATCCATGATACACAAATCCATCTCTACGCGCATTTTTAACAATAGTAAACCATTACTGTTGGAACTCCCAACCCCATGCTTTCCTAGGACACCCCAAATCTCCCAATCTGCGCCAACGCGAGCATTAAAATCACTCAAAATGACAACTTTGTCATCATGGGTGATATTGCGTATAATCTCTGTAAGTGATAGATAGGAGGCAAGTTTATCATTCTCTGATGAATTCGTAGTTGGATCATATGCACTTATGAGTGTTGCATACTGAAGTTTTCTTAATGGAAGTCTTAAAGACATGAAATGATCAGAATGACCACATGGTAGTTCCTCAAGTTTTGAAGCCAGATTGGTTTTGATAGCAAATCCCATTCCTGATTCTCTCTTATACGTCTCCTCTCTACCGCTCCAGAATAAATGATATTCAGCAGATTTCTCTACGAAATTCCCCTTTCCATGAATTCTTGTTTCGGCTAGCACTACAACATCCATATCATATCGCTATGACTCTTTTGCAACAAGCGCAGATCATCTATCTGGACGGGATGTATGTGTATATGTATGTGTGGGTATGTCACGTGTGTGTTGTGTTGTGTACTTGTGTATGTGGTTTATGTATATATATGTATATATGTGCCTATGTTTGAGTGTATATACCTTATGTGTTATGTATATACGTTGTTTTCCCCCCTCTATAACTTGTGAATTAATAATAATCTTCATATATTCGTTTTTGTTTCTTATTCTCTTTCGATTGTCTCCCCTACCCCGGGCCAATTTTTGAGTTGAGGAACTCTGTCGAACACACCGGCCCACCCTGTCTTTCATCATTGTCTCTCTTTGAAAAAATCTTTTTGTTTTTGTCTCTGCTTGCATGCACATTTCTACTTATATGTTGAATCATTCTCAAACATAGTTTTGTTTCTCAGCTTTAAGCTTCTGGTAATATATATACACACATATGTATGGCTTTTTTCTACTAGTGAAATTGTTACGTTGTACTCTACTAGGCACACGTGGCCTTGTTTACATTGTATTTCGTCTCGACCTGTTATTATTTTTTAATACATATCCGTTAGATTCTTATGTTATAGTTTTACTGCACATATAGACTTGCATACATATTGCTATATCTTTCTTTTTCTTTTTCGTCTCTCTCACTATTATTATTGTTGTTGTTATCATTATTTTCCCCTTTCACAGCTTGGTTTGTAAATTATCCGATTTTTTCCTTACTGCCCCATCTGTGTTCTCTTATTGTATCTTATTTTATTTTTTATTTTATTTTATTCTATTTCATCTTATCAAACTTTCTTGGTGTTCTTCAAGAGATACCTCACACTGATGGGAATGACAATGCATAAATTTAATTATAATTACTAATAATTACTACTATGATTAAAATTTTTGTCTTATACGTGTGCATTGTTTTTCGAAGCGTACGTATGCATTGAATCAGTTTTGTAATAAATCTATTTCTGATTCAACGATTTTTCTCTATTTTTCATTTTTTATACTTGTTTATGGTATATTTTGATACCTATAACGAAACTCCTCTTATATATGTATATGTATTTATTAGGTTGTCTCACATGAAGTGTCGCATTTGAAAAAGAAACATTAAAATTGTTTTTTTAAGTTTTTAGAATATTTATTCAATCAATATATGATCCTTGTTCATTTATGACCTTCATCCAACGTTCCTTTAAGGCATATATTCCATCTTCAAAGAATTTATTATCTTTTACCCTGATAAACTGTTCGAATGCTTTAATTACCTCTTCTTTATTTAAGAATGTTTTGTGTATAGTAAGCTCGAAATGTTCAAATATGTGATAATCAGTAGGAAAGATATCAAGAGAATAAGGAGGATGTGTCAAAATTTCATAATTCAGGCGTTGCAACTTGTGGACCGTAACTTGAGAAGTGTGAGGCCGTGCATTATCGTGAAGCAAAATTGGGCCATCTCTATTCACTAATCTGGGTTGCCTTTTTAAAAATTTTTCATGCATACAATCATTAGGATGTTGCTGTTACAGACTTTCTTTGTTGCAAAAATGAGTAGTCAATAACCTATTTTGTTGACCATCAACTTTTTAGGGTGCAATGGTGGTTTTGGGTAGTGTTTTGGTGACTTTCTTGCATCTAACCACTGTCCTGTCCTGATGTTATCAAAGAGTATCCATTTCTCATCACAAGTAATGAGTCGATACAAAAATGGTTCTCTTTCCAACCGAGAAATCAACATGGAACACACTGTAAGGCGTCTGTTTCTTTGTATCTCATTAAGTCGATGGGGAACAAACCTATCCATCTTTTTAACTTTTACAATTTTCTTCAAGTGTCGAGAACCAGTTGCGGGAGATGTCTGGAGATCTTATCTGATTTTTCGGACCGTTGTTCTCGGATTTCGTTTAATCAAAGCATTAAATTCATCATGCCAAATAACTGATTTTGATCTCCCCCTTGGTTCATTTCTAAGGCTTTCATTTCCTGAACGAAATCTTTGGAACCATCTCTGAACAGTTCTAATGTCAACAGAATCGTTACCAAAAGCTCGCTTGAGGTTTCGTAGGCTTTAGCTGTCAGAATAACGCAACTTGTATTCGTACAAGAAAATCACTCGGTATTGTTCAGTCGTCAACATTGTCATAAGAGATGTAGGTAGCAATTTTGAACAATATTATTATCTAGAAAGAAAAAGAGTTAAGAGTAAACACAAGCATATACATGGAAACTCATTGAAAATCCATCTATAGATAACTCATAAGAAACCCATTTAAAATACATTTCATGTGAGACAACCTAAT
>NC_068981.1:148901112-148902678 GCF_001194135.2 Octopus bimaculoides
TATATATATATATATATATATATATATATATATATATGCATCTATCTATCTACGCAAAACCACACATATAATATGTATGTATGCGTATTTTATGCATATAAATCTACCACCACCCCAGTACCTCTCTGGTACTTTATAATATCGATATCGGTAGGATTTGAACCCTTTAAGGATCAAACATGTTTAAGTCCGATTTCATATCTACAACGACTAAGACGGTTGAGATTACAGCTAAGCGGTATAAGCGGGGGCTATTCTTTGCGCATAGTTTGCTTTTACACACGACCTGCGATTTGGGTGGTAGATAGATATTAGTTAGGGAACTACACGTGAGGATCAATAGGTCAGTGTCATCCTCGATCTAATCTGGTAGATTCGAGACGTTTGGAGACGTTTGTACAAGGGCAGTTATTGTAACAAACCGTCAGATATCCTGATATTTTCAGGACCGACATTTTGACGATGTTAATCGCTAAGAAAAGAATAACAAGGAAAATTTAGTGTGTAAATAAAAAGAAAGCTATGAAGATAACACAATGATTTCGTCTTACACACTCTCACACACGCGCGCACACACACAAACGCACATACACGCGCGCGCACACGCACACACACATGATGGGTTTCTTTGAGTTTCCATTAAACAAATCCACTCGAAGCTTTGATCGACTAGGGACTATAATAAAAGACAGTTGTCGAAGGTGTCACAAAGCGGGACCGAACTCAAAATATCATGGTTGCCACGCAAGCCTGCATGTTTCTCTCTCTCTCTTTGTCAAATTTTATTCAACTAATATATTATTCTGTACAGTTGAATAATATATCAGTTGAATAAAATTAAAACATTGGTTTTCACGTTTTTTATGCTATTTTAATATTAAAAAATATATATTTTGTAATGCTCATAAAGTTAAAATAGCGCTTTCATACATAGAGTAATCATCAGATTTCAAATGTGTTTAACTGACAATTGCGTTTTTGACAACTTTAGCACCTCTTAGAACGCTCCAACACGCTGAATTTATATATATACATATATGCATACATACTTGTATGCGTGTGTTTGCGTGCGTGCATGTGTGTGTGTGTATGTTTATGTGTGTGTTTGTTTACAAGTAAAGCTTTGAAATAAAAATACACCAATGTATAAATATTAACTTTGGCTTTGAAGCCAGTAACATGTTATACACAACATGTTATACACAACATGTTGATTAGCCTACGCAGCAGAAGTTATGACAGATCACACAAGGAACATAATTGGGTGTGTTAATTCAGTATAGTAAAAAATTTATATAAGGAAAATTAAAGAATTATCCTTTGGATAATTGCGTTTTGTACTCATCAGCTTGCAGATTATATCTCAAATATACAGCAATGCTAATCATAAATTCGGGAGATATACATCGTCCCAACATTAGTCACTGTCGTAATGTCATAAATACACATAAAACATTACGTTTCTGCTTGCGAAACTGAATAATTAATCTCCAAATAATTCCGTCGAGTGCAATAATCTATCGTTTGTTCACCTGCACACACACACACACACACACACACACACAC
>NC_068981.1:148903517-148905131 GCF_001194135.2 Octopus bimaculoides
TATATATATATATATATATATCATTTTATCTGATTTATACTAAATGGTCACAGAGCAATGTGAAATGAAGTATTTTGCTCCCGGTCTGGGAATCGAAACTACGAGCTCGCAATCGTGAGTGCAACACCCTAACTATTAAACTATGCGCCTTTACAGTTATTTGTTCTGGTGGCATTAGGACCTTGTGGATGGGTTTTGCGTTTAGCTGCTGATGTTCGATCCCCGTCAGTATTTTAGAGCTCTTTTCGAACTTTGACAACGAAAGAGAGTGCAACTTTCTGCTAACGTTTTTTTTCTTTTAGCTTACTTTTCGGATAAATAATGTCATATATAATGCTGATACTGCAGGTGAAGAGGCAAGGTGTAACCGTTGCCTTAAAAGTACAACATAGTAATACAAAGATAGCTCGCTTCCTGAAAGTTGCCCGATTCGTCGTTGTCAAAGTTCGAAAGGAGCTGGTAAATTCTGACAGGCATCCAGCACCAGGAGTTTAATGCAAAACCCATTCACAAGGTCCTAATACCAGCAGACAAAAAATACAAACAGTCCAAGAAATAATCGCTAAAAAGCCCCGGAAAGTCAATTAGGGCCATTGCAAAGGTACTCAAGAGCTCAGAAGAGCTGTGCATGAGAACATTATGTACAAGTCGTATGTGATGTGAAGAAGTCAGTTTATGTCGGATGTGACATGAGAGAATCGTTCGATCTGTGCAAAGCCCTTGCTAAACAAATTAAAACACCAATAGGGTGGAATGCTTTGGCTTTTCTTCGATAAGAAAAATTTCGATCAGGACCGACCCATATCCACTTGTGAACATCAAAACACAGCGTAAACAATATTTTATACTAACAATTCCATGACATGCCCGACTAATAACCCCCACCTTCCTTTAAAAAAAAAAAAAATGAGGAAATACCCTAAATAATGACAAGTAAAGAAACTGATCATCTAAAACATACCCGCTACGTACATTCTTTTGCGAATCCCTATAAAATTCCATTGCAAAAAGTTTGACACATCCAGTTACTAAGTTTTTAAATACTGGAGTAAACTTTAAAACTTTGACCTTTGCAGTGTCAAGGTGAAAGTAAATCCGGCAGGACAAAAATAACTAAAACTACTGACCGATCCTATACCTACCAAAAGGGACATACCTGCATATTCAAACCTGCTATAAAGTTCTACATACATGAATAAAATATAAGCAAAAACATAACACAAAATTTAATCAATAAAAATTTCTCCTAAACACCTCTCCATAACAATTCACCGTAAAGACTAATTACCACTTCACTCAAACCCACATATCAAGGGAAGATTTTTAACTCAACAGAGACTATATAAAACCAGGACTAACTCCAATGCATAATAGTCCGGCGATAGCTTAACTGGCCGAAACTTCGAAGTCCCTGTCAATAATATTTTTGTTTAAGAATAATAAATATGCATATATTTATATGTATATACATATATATACATACATACATATGCATATGTGTGTGTGAGTGTATGTGTGTGTGTGTGTGCGTGTGTGTGCGTGTGTGTGTGTGTGTGTGTTTGTGTGTGTGTGTGTGTGTGTGTGTGTGTG
Source organism: Octopus bimaculoides (assembly GCF_001194135.2). Lineage (NCBI taxonomy): Eukaryota > Metazoa > Mollusca > Cephalopoda > Octopoda > Octopodidae > Octopus > Octopus bimaculoides. The sequence continues at coordinate 148,905,108 of NC_068981.1, forward strand.
TGTAACAGATACAGCTTAGCTATG
>NC_068981.1:148905141-148908417 GCF_001194135.2 Octopus bimaculoides
TGTAACAGATACAGCTTAGCTATGTGGTTACTATCTGGCGCCTTGAGCAAGCGGAATCGACCGTTAGCTTACGACTGAGCGATGTAAATTAGAGTTACAGGTATCTGCTTTTCCTAAACACATATTTAGACACGCTGTAAAAACAGATACTCTGATTAAATTGTTTTTCCTTTCTATGACTATAAAAAGGAAATGGCCTGGTTTGTTTTAACATTTTCTACGTTTTTGCCAAAAGTCAGTTATTAATTTGTCTGCTTATATAGCTCTTTATAAAATATGCAATTTCGAAATAATCCTAATTTGCACAAAAGTGCAAATGTTGGCACCGTAGATTAATTAATTAATAAAAGTAGTGCACATGTTTTGTTTTCTTTGACGTAGACTTACAGGAGTGTACTTTTCATAATTATACATTTTAAACCTCTATGTGCGAAGTAAACTATACGTTTTTCTCCATCCGATCAGAAAACTAATAGTTATGACTAGTTTAATTAAAAATTTGTTTTCTAAATATCCCCGTAGTTTGCTCAACAAGTCTATCCTCTGTCTCTTTATTTTTCTCACCCCTCCTTTTTCTCTCTCTATCTTTCTTCGCTTGTATAATTACCGAGAACACATGCAATGTTTAGCCCCGCAGTGTAAACATACACTTTCATTCAAAATCAACGCTGCATTAGCATCGGACTTCTGGCTACATAACAACGTAGTGTATCATAATCCTTATCAAAGGAACAATAAATGTAGATGCAATTGTAAAATAGTAGATAATTGCCACTTATAGTAGATAACTGCCCACAAGCATATGGCGTAGTGGTTAAGAACGTGGGCTACTAACCCCAAGATCCCGAGTTCGATTCTAGGCAGTGACCTGAATAATAATAATAATGATAATAATAATAATAATAATGACAAGAATAATAGCATCGAAAAATACCTTAGGAATGAGAACCAAGGATCGAAATCTCATCAAGACACCTGATGAAGGCTGGAAGGTATATCAGCCGAATCGTTGTGTTAACAATAAACAAGATGAGGACAAATATCCGTTAAATGTAAATAATGTAAATAATGTAATTGTCACTTACATTGGAACTGTCTGCGTAAAAGCATTGTTAGCAAATATCTAGAAGAACACGTGTTGCGTTTAAATATCACATATAATCAACAAAGAATTTTTTAAAGAAATGCTCTTATGTACGTAATGACTCATTCTCTAACACTACGCGTAAATCTCGTTTGTGGAGGATATATTTAATTTAAAATCTAAGGGTATACATTTTAAAGTAGAATCGTGTATTATAAATTGAACCAAACATTACCAAGAAGACAAATAGAAGTGTCATGTACACGCGGAGCAGTCGAGATTCTAATAGCGAATGGAAATCTTTCAAATAATACTTTCTAATTTAGGCACAAGGCCAGCAATTTAGAGAGTAAGTGTTAGTTGATTACACTAACCCCACTGCCTAGTTTTATTTTATCGATCGTGAGAAGATGAAAGGCAAAGCTGACCTTGTCGGAATTTGAAGAACTATCAAATAATCCTTTCTACTCTAGGCCCATGGTCTGAAATTTTGGAGGAGGGGCTAGTCGGTTACATCGACCCCGCCCCTCATTATCAACTAATACTTGTTTCATTGACCTGGAAAGAATGAAAGGCTAAGTCGACCTCGGTGGAATTTGAACTCAGAAAAATTCAAATTCAAAAGATTTATCAAATAATGAAATAAAAATATTGTGTGCAAATATAAGTTTACGCGAACTATTAGAGATAATGGAGAAATAATAATTGTGATTGAGACGATATATGAATGCATCAGTAAGAACTATACAATATATTTATTGTAGACATATACATACACATATACGCGCGCGCACACAAGCACACGCACATTCAGACACATACATGCTCTTGTACAAATGATTATGATTTTAGGATTTTATGTATACTTTTTAGATTTCCCGAATATAATCTGTTTAAACATTTTGTTTGCAGCAATATTACAAAAGAATAAATGGACAAGTAGTTAGTGTGTATACGTGTCAGTAGATATCTGATCAATAGTGTATAAATACATACATACATAATACATACATACAGGCATGCATGCATACATATATGTAGTATATGTGTGTGTGTGTATGTGTGTGTGTGCGTGTGTGTGTGTGTGTGTGCATGTTTGTTTATGCGCATGTACGTGTTTATATATCTAAGCATTTGTTTCAGTGTGTGTGTGAGTATATATGTATTTAAGTGTAGGGTGATAATTGCATACGTATATATATATATATATATATATATATATATATATATATATATATATATGATATTTGTATAATCCTCCATGACTGTAATTGCCGCACTCAATGGCCTTGTGAAAATATGTATGTATAACATACTCTTTTGAAGTCTCGGTGTCCCGTCTCCACTCTTTTGGTTTACAAATATACTAAGTTTCGCGCTTCGTTATTTAGGTTTACAGCGTTAACATCTAAAATTCTATGTGAAAATGCATATCTACATTATACAGTGAAATAGGCTATAGCACATGGATAGAGCAAAATACATTTGGAAGTATGTAAAGTATGTAAAATAGTTTGCGACCGAGGGCTGCCATCTTATCGAATACACTCCTGTGGGTGCCCCTGGATGACGGACTCCACTGATGATGTTATCCCACGCTTTCCGATCAATGATACTAGCCTTATCTTGCTTGAGGTCAAGGCGCTACGACTTCAGGTCTTCTTCAGTTCGTTTCGCCCATAAGACGGCGAGCTGGCGGAAACGTTAGCACGCCGGGCAAAATACTTAGCAACATTTCGTCTGTCTTTACATTCTGAGTTCGAATTCCGCCGTAGTCGACTTTGCCTGTCATCCTTTCGGGGTCGATAAATTAAGTGCCAGTTAAAAACTGGGGTCGATCTAATCAGTCATGCGCGAGAAATCACGTTGGCGCATGTGTGTGTCTATGAATATATATTTGTGTTAGTATATAAATATGTGTGTGTGTGAATATATATATGTATGCGTGTATATAGATGTGTGTGTGTGTAGATATGGAATACTTACTCAATAGGATGATCTAGACACTTGGCTATTCCAGAAACAGCTGTAAGACACCAATGTATATCTGTATTTTCTATCTAAATTAAATGTCTTTTTCAAGTGATGCCAAACGGTTTGCTTTTCCATTTTTACTTTAATCTTTATGTATGTGTGTATATGTATATGTGTGTATATGTATATGCGTGTATATGTATATATATATATATATA
>NC_068981.1:148909217-148910415 GCF_001194135.2 Octopus bimaculoides
GCCATGATGATTCTAAGGTGTAGCTACAGGAGGTCGTCAAACTCTGCATAAACAGCCGCTATTATTTTTATAATTTATATATATTTATTTTATTAAAAATGAAAAACAACACGACAGAGGAATCGACGTAAGCCTAAGTAATAAACCGCGATAGGTGAACCACGCTAGTTGAACCGCGATATATATATATATATATATATATATATACACATACATATACAAACATAGATATATGCACACACACACACACACACACACACACACACACACACATATATTCACATAATATGCATACATAATACGCACATACATAGACTCATACATTGAGTGTGTGTGTGTGTGTGTGTGTGTGCGTGTGTGTGCATGCATCTATCGTGTATGAATGTATGATTGTCAATGTTCATGCTTATTAGAATAGGTAACTGAGTGATTGGTAAAACATATAGCTCTGTAAAAATATGTACCAGACTTAAATAAGATCTGGGATCGATTATATTCAACTAAATCATTGGAAGGAGGTACTTCATTCAGTATATAGCCGCTGTCGAATGACTCAAACTAGTAAAAGTAAAAAGATATGAAAGAATAGACAAGAGAAAAGAAGAAAATAGAAAGAAATAATCCAATTAGAGGGAGGGGGGTGTAAAAGGAGAGAGAGAAAAATCTGACAATTGTCTCTCCGCTGACAAGTTCGTTTAATCCAAGAATGGCGCTATCATACGGTCTGGGCGTCAGAACGTCTCTCGGGGAGCACTTGAGCGGCTGTGACAAGATATATTAGAATAAGATCGCAGCGGCTATCTTCTCTCATATGTCTGAACTGAAGACAACAAATACGTAAGAAACAAACAAAATCAAACAAGTATATCAAAGAAAGGAAACTAAAAAAAAGGGGTAAAAAAAAATATTTTCCTGTCTTCCTTTTCTTCTCTTCTAAGCATTCATTTTTCTAGTTTGGTGCCTTTCTCAAGTAAGACAGATGCAACTGTTCACTGATCTTTTTATCCACCCATTCTTTCGTAATCTTTACCCACACATCTAATAAATTATGTGATATAAAGTATAATACTGTCTATCAGTTGCTTTCACACGCACACACACACACTCACGCATATATATGTATGTATATATAAATATATATATATATATATGTATGTGTATGCGTGTGTACGAGTATGTATGTATGCATATATATATA
>NC_068981.1:148910681-148912111 GCF_001194135.2 Octopus bimaculoides
ACACACACACACACACACACACACACACACACACACACACACACACAAACACACACACATATATATGCATGTGTGTATATGAATAAAAGTGGGTGGGGGTGCGTGCGTGAGTGTATCATACATACCTCATAGTATACCAATTAGCACTAGTATATTTCCTTACTGAACATACAGAGGGGAAACAAAAACCAACATGTATATACGTATGCGTACACGCACACACTCTCAAAAACAATCATACATACATACACACACATACATACATACATACATATATATTTATATATATTTATATATATATATATATATATATATATATATATATATATATATATATATATATATATATATACATTATGTATATACATAAACATGTATCTTTGTATGTATGTAAGTGTGTGTGTGTATGTAGGTAGGTATACTATCTTTGTTTATTTGCCATAAATGCGTAAGAGATAAATATAACCGACTTGAAACAATTGTAGTATATAGTTGTACTCATTGAATTACTTCCAAAAAGTTGAAAGCAAAGTCAACTCCAAACAGATTTGGACTTAAATTGCAAAAGTACGCAACAAAACACCGTTAGAGAAAGCTGTTACCTCTTCTATTCTACAGCACACTCCCTCATTCTCGCTCTCTGGCTACTATCTCTTACGGATACACTTATATATATATACATTTAGTAAAAATTTAGATTCAGATGAATATGGTACTTAAGTTGAGGCACCAGAATTTAGTACGGCATTATCCATACAATTTCAGAGTAAAGTGATTAAAATCAAAATATGCAGCAAGGATATCCAGAGGTAATGCAGTACGATCGTTTCATGCAACTCCATTTAATTGAACAATGCAATCATTACATCAATTTAAAATGCAGAGCAATCCTCAGCTGCACAAAGACAATTCTATGTTCCAGGGATGTTTTTTGACATTTAAAATACTTCACATAAAGACAAATCTATGTCTTGTGCAGCTGACGATTGCTCTGCATTTGAAATTGATGTAATCATTGCATTGTTCAATTAAATGGAGTTGAATGAAACGATCGTATTGCATTATCTCTGGATATCCTTGTTGCTTATTTAAAAAAAAAAAATATATATATATATATACACACATAGAAATATGCATGTACACGTACAAATACACACATACAGCTACGCACGCACACACACAAATACATGCATAATCATGCTCAAACACACGTGCATGTTAGATTTAACGAACGGGAGCAAAATAACTTTGATAGGGTTCTTTACTTTAAAACAATGGCTTGTTGCTCGGGAGTTTCCCTAGTCGTACTTTTCTGTTCTTCAAATAAGAATGTACTTTATCCAACAACAATACTGTAGAATTTCCAGGGTAGAAGGTCACTATTTCAGCGTGTGTTAGCGTGCGCGTGCATACTTACATGAGTATATATA
>NC_068981.1:148913343-148914568 GCF_001194135.2 Octopus bimaculoides
GAAAGCCGCGTGAATGGATTTGGCAGATGGAAACTGAAAGAAATCCGTCGTATGAAAGCGTAAGCATGTCTTTGTGCCTGTGTTTGTTCCCCACTACCACTTGACAACCAGAGTTGGTTTGTTTATGTCCTCGTAAACTAGCGGTTCGGCAAAAATATCGGATAGAAGGCAGCGTCACAAGCGTGGCTGCAGTCTAATGATTGAAACAAGTAAAATATAAAAGATAATATATATGTATGTATGTATGTATGTATGTACGTAAGTACGTATGTATGTATGTATGTATATATGTATGTATGTCATTATTCAGTTTATTTCAAGATTTCTTGCTAATAGAGAAAGAATCGGTTTCTAACCTAGATTCATTGGAATTTCAACATCAACAACAGGATACTTTTGTTTGTTTGTATGTATGTATGTTTGTTATAATAATAATAATAATAATAATAATAATAATAATAATAATAATAATAATAATAATAATAATAATAATAATTCGGGCGGTTACCTCAGACACACGAACGTTAGGGATTTGAGTGACTCATTATATAATATATAATTACATATTTTGTTATTGATATGACAATGTCACTGCTCTTTGTAATACTTTCATGCGTGTTATATGATTTATCATACCTACGTTATGGAAACGATCGTACACCGTGGAATTCTCCATTTGTTTCGCACACACACACACAGATACACACACGCACACACACACATGCACGCACACACACTCGCTCGCTCGCACACACACACACACACACTCGCGCGCGCGCACACGTACGCACACACACACACAACCAATGAAATTCCGACTAAATTTGATTTTCACGTTTAATTGTTTAGCAATCAATTTCATTGATTAATATATTCTTCTTTACGCAATCATACAAACTCGGATATCTATCTATCTATCTATCTATCTATCTATCTATCTATCTATCTATCTATCTATCTATCTATCTATCTCATAGATAATTTTCGGCCCATCACTCTGCTCAACGCAGATTTGAAAATTTTGGCCAAAGTGTTAGCCGAGAGGTTGGCGCTTGTCATCGAGAAACTAGTCGACAGGGCGCAGACGTGCGCCGTGCCGGGTAGGAGTATCCATGACAACCTGCATCTGATCCGCTACATCATGGACAGGGTAGTTAAGGAACCTGGCATGGGTGGGGCGCTGATCAATTTGGATCAATCAAAAGCCTTCGATAGGGTAGAACAT
>NC_068981.1:148916968-148923461 GCF_001194135.2 Octopus bimaculoides
GCAATCATACAAACTCGGATATCTATCTATCTATCTATCTATCTATCTATCTATCTATCTATCTATCTATCTATCTATCTATCTATCTGTCTATCTATCTGTCTGTCTATCTGTCTGTCTGTCAGTCAGTCAGTCTGTCTCTGTCTGTCTGTTTGTCTTTCTGTCTGACTGTGTGTCTGTCTGTCTCTCTTTCTCTCTCTCTCCCTCTCCCCCCTCTCTCTCTCTCTCTCTCTCTCTCTCTCTCTATATATATATATATAGAGAGAGAGAGAGAGAGAGAGAGAGAGAGAGACAGAGAGAGGTTGATAGATAAACACACAAATAGACAAGGGAAGGAACAGAGAATGAATGAAGGTATGAAATAAATTGTAAGAGGAAGCAGTAAAAGAAATACGTATTGCCCCAGTGTATAGGGAAATGGTTTGTTTGAGAAACTGAGAAATATATATTGGCTTATGAAATCACAAAGACATACATAATGTGTAAGCGAATGAGAGAATATCAGAAAGGGAAAAAGTAACTGTCTGTATATGTGTGTGTCTGAGTGTGTGTGTGTGTATGCATGGAAAGAGATACAGTGAATATGTGTATTTGCGTTTGTATGTGGATGTCAGCGTCTGAGAGTGAGGGATAGATTTGCCAATGAAGGAAGGGTAGATTTTGGCAGCATCTGAGTCTGCGCTTGAGTAACAAGTGAGAGAGTTAGAAAGTAACAAGTTTATCGCAATAAATCAACGACATGATCACGTGATATACACACGCAAACGAATACACACACAAACATACACACACACACACATACATACGTTTGCATAACTCACATACCCTTAATGTCCCAAACATATACATATCACATACAAACGCACGGAAATACATAGAAAATTAGATACATCACACATTCACGCAACCAAACATATACATCCAATAGAACCACACACAGCACAAACCCACAACACATACAACCACACAACATATATACATGCTTATGCACACGCAGAATTTTTCCGGTACAAATATCTCAATCAATTTATGTCGACAGTGGCCCAAAATGTGTAGTTTGCCAGGCTATCAGACGCCATCACTGCTGCAGTTACAACAACCCTCAAAGCTCTAGCATATGTACTTATATATTTATACACGAAACTGAAAAATGAATTATATAAAGAAAGAAAAAAAAAACTGGATGAGTCCACATAATTGAGGAGGGACAGTATGAGAAAGTGAGTGAGAGAGAGAGAGAGAGAGAGAGAGAGAGAGAGAGAGAGAGAGAGTCTGAGCAAATAAGGAAGAGCGAGAAAGACTACAGAGAGAAAAGTTAACGAGAAAATCAGTGAGAAGCGGGGAGTGATAGAATGAACGGAGAAAGAAGCTGACAGAAGAAGCTATTTTCGAGATGTACCTTGGTTTCTTAATTACTAAAATCAAAAATGAATCCTAAAAGCAGGATAATTTCACAAAATAGGGGAGAGAAAGATAAGGAAAGATTGAGGGAAGAATGAGAGAAAGAGGGAGAGAAAAGTGAAAAACGAGGGTAAAATGAGAGAAAGAGAGAGAGAAAAGAGGGAAAGAGGTAACCATAGTCTTCAGTGAAGTACCTTAGTTTCTTTAAAATTAGGGTTTACTTTAGTACAAAACTAGAAATTTATATGAAGAAAGCGAAATGGGATATCAAGGGGTTAATTGGTTTTAAACAGGCCTTTAAACTAGTCGTTGAGTCCGTCGGTTGGGTAAGAGATAATCAGTACTGGAATGGATTCGCCATAAGAAATATATATTGGTTTCGTTTTGACAAAGTATGTAGCTATTATACTCATATACACACAAAACTCGCAATGACATACTCACACAAACATTGATACATATATACAGACAGATAAATATACACATCGAGATGGAGAGAGAGAAAGTGGAAGAGGGGGAGGACGACAATAGTGGTGGAAACGAAAAGTTGTGATGCTGATGAATTGTATCAGTGAAATGAAGCTAGGTTTCAGAGTACCCATATTCATTAATACGCATTTTCTTTTGAGCTAAAAAGGATAATTAGTCTGACTGTATCGATTTCATTATTAGTACTGGTGCGATGTTAAAGCCGTCGTTGAAACAAAAAATACCTCAGCTGAAAATATTGAAAAAACGAATTTCATTATATCGCAAATCATTCAATGACTCCAACGTTCATAGCTTTGTCTTTGGTTTCTTATCTCGCAAACTCTCTCTCTATCTCTCTCTCTCTCTCTCTCTCTCTCGCACACAGACACACACATACAAATGCACCACACGCCCACGCACGCACACACACACACACACACACACACACACACACACACAGAGAAATATCCACATTCATAAATATAAACTCAAAGGTCAAGGGAAATTGAGATGCACGTTTCGGAAAAAATAGTTTATAAAAAAAAACTACATTGAACATAAATGAAGTGAAGTAGATACAATTCAAACAAAACAAGCTTTGCAGTTTCTTTTTTGTTTTTTACTAACATGGGGCGCAATATATTTCTACGATGCTCTTTCAATATAGAAATTATTTATGTTGATCAAGAGTACTTCAATTATTCAATAAAGTAAAGAAAAACAATTTTTAACTAAAGAACATCTATGCTTTGAATGAAATATAACTTTTATAACAGAACTGAAAATCTAATAATGCAAAGCTTTGTCAGAGTTGTAATAGAATCGATTACATTAGCTTCGAGAGATCAGAGATGATGAACGGAGTCGAGTTCAATGAAGTGAATTTTTCTATTCTAAAGATCGTAACCCGTTCAGTTTAGTATTCAACCAGATCAACTAAAATAATCACCATTCTGTTATTAAAGAAATGAAAAAGATTGGATGCTGACTAATTTTTATATAGTTAAAAAATAAGCCTTGATTTTGTTACATTCTTGTATTGCAGTTGGTTGAGTGAAGCTACCAAAAAAAAAACAAAAATAACAAACAAACAAACAAACAAAAAAGACAACAAAAAAATTAGAACTGTATAATTGTAACAGTCCAATCCCGCTGGTTGTAAATAGGTGCTATAGAGAGGTGTAGTTAACTGCTGTTGGTAGTGTATCCTCTGAGTAATTAATAGCTGTGCAGTTCTGGTTTAAAATTCCATACATACATACATATATATATATATATATATATATATATATATATATATATATGTGTGTGTGTGTGTGTGTGTGTGTGTGTGTGTAAGCAAGAGAAACTCGTAAATTCATTCTAATGTAACCAAGTCTTTCTCAAGTTACAGCTCGTGAAATTAACGTACAAGTGGCTGAGCACTCCACAGACACGTGTACCCTTAACATAGTTCTCGGGGATATTCAGCATGACACAGAGTGTGACAAGGCTGACCCTTTGAATTACAGGCACAACATAAACGGGAAGTAAGAGTGAGAGAAAGTTGTGGTGGAAGAGTACAGCAGGGTTCACCACCATCCCCTGCCGGAGCCTCGTGGAACTTTATGTGTTTTCGCTCAATAAACACTCACAACGCCCGTTCTGGGAATCGAAACCGCGATCCTATGACCGCGAATCCGCTGCTCTAACCACTGAGCCATGGCGCCTCCACGATATATGATATATACACAGTTAATAAATAAATAATTTTAAAATTGCTTCCAACCATTGAAGACAGTTGTTCGTGTTTGATGGAGGGAGAATAGTTAAGTTCCAAAATGCTTAGTCAACCTCCGGTTCAGAATGCCTTCACATTCTCTAGTTTCCAGACGAAACTACAGACTTAGACCTTTTAACCCAACTCAGACTTGTCAGTCTTACCAAGATTCCACAGAATTTTACCGCTGCTGGCAGTAAATTCTCTCTCAAAATTTTACCTTCCACATTCAAATGATATGAAGCGAATGTGTTGAAACTAATTGGAGGAAAATATAAAAACGAAAAGAGAGAAGAAAAAAAAAAAAAGAAAATTATTGAAGAATTCCATGCCGTAGTTGCACCACTATCATCAGCACCATCGAACTAACAAGAAAGCCACTACTTGGTCACTCAACCTGCTAGAAATAACTGTCAGAACATTTTAGATAAGGATTCTGTAGTCATAGACACACCTAAAAATACTAACTTTAGTAGAACCAAAACTGGATCAGAGTTCATCAGGAGGCTAAATTATAACAATAACAACACAAACAACAACCATCACCATTTCCATCATCATCATCATCATCATCATCATCATCATCATGAACTTCATCATCATCGACTACATCTATATACTCCTCTCTCCAGTGCTCTTCATAATTCATGCGAACACCGGGCAGTTTCCCGCCGAGTGTTCCAACGGTTAAAAGCCTAATGCTAATCTATATGTGCTGTGACTTGATCAGAAAGAAATGTAGCCTCCACCACACTATCCAGGCATTGCTTTGCTCAAAGGATGGCTCTGCCTCCGGTTAACATAATTCCGTTTTCCTCCTCTTCCTCTCCATCCTTCCTCCCCTCCTCATAATTATCCTCATTGTCGTCGTCATTTAGTTCCTTACACTCAGCATCAAGCATTTTGGAAGTAATAAAGACACAGCCTTGATTACGTCGAGCAGCAAATTAACACTACAGTGCCGAAATTGTAACATTTGCATGACATACAAGGCGTGTGTAGTAGTAGTAGTTAAAGTAGTAGCTATCGTTGCTTAGCTTCACATAGGTTCTAATCGAGTAGACCAGAGCTATAATCACAGGCGGTTCTAATAGTGACCATCCCGACTTTTTCTTTTTTATAGACATAGCATATATCGAACCACGTTATCTATCCTCCTATCAAGATATAAGGTGTGATTTGAAAAAAATTCTCTGTTAAATCTGTTAGGCGAAACCATACGTAGTAGTAGTAGTAGTAGTAGTAGTAGTAGTAGTAGTAGTAGTAGTAGTAGTAGTAGTAGTAGTAGTAGTAGTAGTAGAATGTTTTCTTTGCTTGCTAGATTGACTTCAACTGTTGTTTAATGAACAGTAAAACACTGGAGAAAGTTACTAGACAGATATCATATTACTTCCGACTGCATAAAGGGTGATTTTATTTTGTAAACAACCGTTGAATTAGTTATTATATAAGGCGAATTATGAATGAATAGGGCTGAGGATTGTATATTGTACGCATGTGTAAAATTCAGGATCGTTAAACGTATATGTATATACATACAGATATACCACAAATGGAAGTGCTGTAAAATATATACAAATACATATTTTACATAGTTCTTAGAGCAAATATTATCAAACATAAGCCTCAAATGTTATATTTTATGTAGTACATGTTGCAAACATTACAACGTTCAACTCTAGAACTTATTACGTTGTCTAGAGTTGCTAGATATATTTATCAAATCAAAAAATGATAATCTCCTCTGTCATTTCGTCCTTGGTTGACACCAGCTGATCTGTCAAGTCAATCATGTTATATATATACAAATTCTTTTATTCTTCTACATGTTTCAGTCACTTGACTGCGGCCATGCTGGAGAACCACCTTAAAAAGTTTTTTAGTTGAAGAAATCGACCCAAGGACTTATTCTTTGTAAACCTAATACTTATTCTATCGGTATCTCTTAGCCTAACTGCTAAGTTACGGGGACGTAAACACACCAACATCATTTGTCAAGCGATGCTGGGGAAGCAAACAGACACAAAGATATACACATAAATGCACACACACACACACACGCGCACACGCACACACTCGCACGCAAACACACACACACACACACACACACACATACATACAACAGGCTTCTTTCAGTTTCCGTCTACCAAATCCACTCACAAGGCTTTGGTCGACCCGAGGCTATAGTAGAAGACACTCTTTCAAGGTGCCACGCAGTGGGATTGCACTCGGAACTATGTGGATGGTAAGCAGGCTTCTAACAAAAACAGCCATACCTATATATACGTCATTAGAATTTAGAAACTTCGAGAGACTTATAATAAGTTAGCGCACACATGCTCCCCACCATCCCACTATATTTGAAACAATACTTATAAATTGAAAGGCGTTGAATCTATATAAAGGCATACTAATTTCAGAATCACCACATTATAGGATGTGTGTCTATGTACGAATCTGTATTATGTAATTCTCTGTCTGAAGAATTTCTTAAATGAAATCCCTTACATGTCTATCTATGTAGAACTCTGTAATTCCTATTAGCTAATGAAACATGTGTAATGGAGAATAAATAATACATACTCTTTTACTCTTTTACTTGTTTCAGTCATTTGACTGCGGCCATGCTGGAGCACCACATTTAATCGAGGAAATCGACCCCAGGACTTATTCTTTGTAAGCCTAGTACTTATTCTATCGGTCTCTTTTTGCCGAACCGCTAAGTTACGGGGACGTAAACACACCGGCATCGGTTGTCAAGCGATGGTGGGGAGACAAACACAGACACACAAACACACATACATATATATATATATATACATATATACGACGGGTTTCTTTCAGTTTCTGTCTACCAAATCC
>NC_068981.1:148924249-148927084 GCF_001194135.2 Octopus bimaculoides
ATATAATATAACATAATATAATATGTGTATAATCTACAATGTAAAGCTATCTTCAGCCGCAAAAATTATCTCTCTCCCAGGAAATTATACCATCTCGACGTTGAAGTAAGAAGAAATGTGTGATGTAAGAGGTGAAGATACTATATCTGGTATAATTCTCCACCCGGACATAATCTCTCCGGTCCTTCGAAAACCCTCCATACCTTGCGACCTCTTACATCACACATTTCTTCTTACTTCAACGTCGAGATGGTATAATTTCCTGGGAGAGAGATAATTTTTGCGGCTGAAGATAGCTTTACATTGTAGATTATACACATATTATATTATGTTATATTATATTATACACATGTAGAGCTTGAAACACGTGTACCGCGGAATCCTTTGTAGTTTTGTTGTTTTTTTTTTCCTTTGGATTTTTTTTCCTTTGGATTTACAATTTATATATATATATAAATATATATATATATAATGAATCTCTGAGCGGGGTATAAACAGTAGCTGCATGACATCGTGAAGTATATTTGCCACTTAAATGTAGCTGACTCTTAAGGGTGGATGCTACTGTAGCTTGTAGCGCCAGGAAGACACCTACTACAGCTGGCTATTCACACACTTTCTGTGCCCTATTAGTATTTGCAAAGAGAAGCTATCCTTCTCATCTCCAACCTGACGTGATACACACGGACTCGGACGGGTCAATACCTAGAAACTCGGGTCCGTGTGTATCACGTCAGGTTGGAGATGGGAAGGAAGGGTTCCCTTTGCAAATACTGATAGGACACAGAAAGTGTGTCAATAGCCAGCTGGAGGAGGTGTCTTCCTGGAGCTACAAGCTACAGTAACATCCACCCTTAATGGTTAGCCACATTTAAGTGGCAAATATACTTCATGATATATATATATACATATACATACACTCATATATATATATATATATATATGCATGTCTGTCTGTCTGTCTGTATATATATGTATGCATGTACGTACGTATAAGCTGTAGCGGTTTTCATCTCGATCGTGTACAAGTTGCATTTGAGTATAAGTTGCACCCCTAATTTAATGTTAAATATTAGTACAAAACTTTGTTCCTTTCATAGTTTTAGCTTTGTCCCGTGTATAAGTCGCATCTCAGTTTTTCAGTTAAAATCAAATATAAATTAGTGCGACTTACACTCAAATGAATACTCAGAAATATAGAGCACCGAAAGACAATGAAAATATTCGGCGGTCGACACTCAGTTAACAGTCCAGATGTATGATTAAATATGCATTGTGTGTTGCACTGAAGACATGTAAATTAAATATTCAGCCGAAGTCATAATGATCTAGCGTCTTATTCTGTTAATTAGTTTGTTTCTAATTAACACCTAACATTTCGTACTTGGTGTACTGTCCTCGGTTACTTTCTCGGTTGAGATTAAGAGATTAGTTTTAATGTTATTCTATCTAATTAAATGCAGAAATGTTGGTAATATGAACATCTCATAATATGGTCTTATGTGAGTCATCTCTCTCACTCTCTCTCGCTCTTTTTCTTACATGTAAATAACATGCTTTTAAATCTGTCTGTCTATCTTCTCGCTTTCTCTCCCTCTCTCTTTCTCTCTCTATATATGTATATGAACGCGCGCGCGCGCACACACACACAAACACACACACACACACACACACACACACACACACACACACACACACACACACACACACACACACACACACACACACACACACACACACACACTCACACAATTATATATATATAAACGAGAAACATTCAAACGGATATCTATCTATCTATCTATCTATCTATCTATCTATCTGTATATATATACATATATACATATATATACATATATATATGTGTGTTTGTGCGTATGTATATATATATATATGTATATATATATATATGTTCAGATGCATAAATGAATAGATATATGCATGAACATGTATATAAGTACTGAAATACTGTACATCTATTTGTGCTATAATTTGAAGGTCTGTGTATCTAAGTGTACCATAAGTGTGCCAGATTACATCTGAGCATCCCTGTTTGTATATATGTCTGTCTCCCTGCAACACTCTCTCTCTCACCCCACACACACTTTATACACGGACGCACATATACACACGGACGCACGCACGCACACACACACACACACGCTCTCACACACGAACGTATATATTTACATGAACACACAAATACATACATATATAGTCATACGTATCTCTTCCCGCCTCTCTCAGTCATTCTTACAATTGATCTATCTATCTATATACATATATATATGTGTGTGTGTGTGTGTGTGTGTATCTATAAGAAAATAAGATGAGAAAGGAGCAAATAATTATCTTATAAATGCCGTTTCTACTGTAAGATGCAGTGGACTAATACTCGAGTGGCTGTGTAATACATTATAGCTTCATCGGAGCCTCAAATATGAAGCTATAAAGTGCTACCCAGTCACTCAATTGTGAGTGCACTGCATCTGATAGCAGAAACAGCTGCAAGCTAGTGAAGCTCATAGCATGTCATTTCATTTTCTTATTACCGCTATGTACTTGTCTAACGCCAAGCATGTGTATATTGAGTTCTACACCAGATCATTAGTATCGCAGTACCTAAGCGATCTATATATAAAGGGCGCAGACGTGGCTGTGTGGTAAGAAGCTTGCTTCCCAACTACATGGTTCTGGATTCAGTCCCACTGCGCGGCGCCTTGGGCAAGTGTCTTCTACTATAACTATAGCCTCGAGCCAACCAAATCTTTGAGAGTGGCTTTGGTAGATGGATGCTGAAAGAAGCACGTCGTATATATATATATATATATATAT
>NC_068981.1:148927411-148927829 GCF_001194135.2 Octopus bimaculoides
TGTGTGTGTGTGTGTGTGTGTGTGTGTGTGTGTGTGTGTGTGTGTGTGTGTGTATGTGTGTGTTTGTGGTCTATCTGTTATATACGAACTTTGGGTTTTGTACTCAATTTTGTAACTTTTCTGCCGATTATAAATATATATACTCATATAATGTGTTTTATTTCTCGTTTGTCCCACCAAACTTTATGTATATCTATGTCCGACTTTCTGTCTCTCTCTCTCTCTCTCTCTCTCTCTCTCTCTCACTCTCTCTCTCTCTCTCTATCTATCAATCTATCTATCTATCTATCTATCTATCTATCTATCTATCTATCTATCTAAGCATACACACAGACACAGACACACAGAGACACAGACAGAGGCACACACATACATGTATATAACATACATGTATATATATATATTTATATATATATAT
>NC_068981.1:148928232-148928851 GCF_001194135.2 Octopus bimaculoides
TATAAATACAGTTCAATATATGTGTACGTATTGCTGCTTTCTTACGAAGTGTGTGTATGTGTATTTTTTGGTACATAAAATTAAAGCAGAAATGTGACTGTCGGTTTCGCCAATGATTACGCAATAAATGGGAATTATGAAACCGTCGGCGGAAATGACAACCACATTAATATTGGGTTCAACGTTTGGCAGAAGGTCACCTATTTTTGGTGAGAGAGCAAGTTGATAGCATCGATTCCCAGTGCTTAACTGATACTTATTATATCTACCCCAAAAGGATGAAAGACAAGTGGAATTTGAGGTTAGAACGTAAAGACAGTTGAAATGCCTCAATGCATTTTGCCCGGCGTGCTAACGATTCTGCCAGCTCGCCGCCTTATATGACAGTCATGTTAATATTTTGGAAGTTGTACTGTTATAATACATGAGTACATAAATTCATCGCAACACAGAAAAACTGACAGACACATAAATACGTAGACATACAAACTAACTCAATCGCATTCCTCCACCAGATTTTTATGCGAAATTTCAAGAACCCAATATTACACGGATTACTTCAGAGACTAAAATTTACGGTTAGTCCAAACTAGGGTCCATATGTGCATTTTTTTTTTTT
>NC_068981.1:148929262-148938108 GCF_001194135.2 Octopus bimaculoides
TTATTTTATCGTACCCGAAATGATGAAAAACAAAATCGACCTCAGTAGAATTTGAACAGTGGACGAAATGCTGGTAAATATTTTGTCCAGCATGCAAACGTTTCTTATTTCTTTATTGCCCACAAGGGGCTAAACATAAAGGGGAGAAACAAAGACAGACAAAGGGATTAAGTCGATTACATCGACCCCACTGCATAACTGGTACTTAATTTATCGACCCCGAAAGGTAAAGTCGACCTCGGCGGAATTTGAACTCAGAACGTTACGGCAGACAAAATACCGCTAAGCATTTCGCCCGGCGTGCTAACGTTTCTGCCAGCTCACCGCCTTAATACTGCTTCTAATTATCAGTATCAAAACGCATAATCTACTGAGTATGTACTGCATTGTATCTCTTATGAATACTTACAGATTATGTTTTATTACTTTTCATTATACTTCATTAACGACCTACATCGAAGTGGCTCTCTACTGTATACTGTATATCAGTGCTGAATTTTTATTTCTAATTGGGTAATTTAATGAAGTTTTAAACTTATAAACTCTAAAACGAAAACGAAAGGTAGAACCTTTCGTCGCTTATCTGGCAAAAATTGGTTAAACTCCTGCACAGTTGTGTCTACATCTAGGAACAGTAATCTGTTCAAGAATTCCTTGTGTACTGGAAAATACCATCCATTCAGATATATTATAGTAAATTATTCTGGCAAATGCATATGGTCTAGCTAGTATAAGAAATTAAGGTGTGATGTACTTTGTATGGCACTAATTATATTACGGAAACTGTAGTGTTTCTTCGATAATAAAGCTAAGAAATCTGTAACTTAATGTTTGGCTTAATTTTTTATCAAAACAAATTAAATGGGAAAAATTTCACTGGTTAATCCCTCAACTTGCAATTGTTGATCTGTTACCTGTCAAAAATTAAGATTGAATTTAGCACAAGATACATGAATAATTGCAGAGATTTGACCCCGTGGATATACATTTGTGAGCTTAGATGATCTCATAGGATTTAGTAATACACTAGCAACATTGGATATGTCGCTCTTCATGATTTACAAATCGAAATCAAAGAGAGTGAGAAAGGGGGAAAGGGAGAGAGAGAGAGAGATAGGGGAAAGAGGGAGAGAGAGAGGGGGGGGAGACATAAAAAAAAACAAAATTTGCAAGTAGGTTGCCTCCAGAGATCCTTTCAAATATAGAGTAGTCTTTCCTTTCAATGCTAAGTCACAATGCAAAAATAAATAAATAAATAAATAAATAAATAGATAAATAAATAAATAAATAGATAAAAACCAAACAATTCACTTGTATTCTTCATAGATGCAGGAAAACATAAGATCTAACCATCCCGGATATTCAGCATTCATTATAAGTTGTCTTTGGAGTCTTCAGCCCTAAGAAACAAGATCCTTCCAACACGTGTTTCCTTAAGCTACCGTACGTTAGCCAGTATACAGCCAATGCTATTCACAAAGTCTTTCACAAAGAAGGGATATATATATATAAAACTGGCTCACTAAGTCCATTCCGTCCGGAAATGCTTGTCGAAGAATCATCTTCCCCAAGAGAAAAATCCATGATGCTAGCCACCAGTTCTATCCACAACAGAAGCATGGGCCTGTATATCATACATATGCCGTATATCAGATCCTCTATTTCAAATTCAATGAATATCATACAAGTAGTACGATTCGGCAGCGACACACCCGAATCAGAAGACATACACTTCATTTTACAAAATGAAAAAGGAGAAAAAGTAGGAAGAAAAAATCGGAAAATACAAAAATATAAACGAAGATATTGTAGTGACCATTACCGGCATAGATCATAATATCGTAATATCGTAATATCGAATAACTCTGATTACGAAACTAATATTGAGATCTTTAATTCAATCTAAACATTTCCGGTCAGAAGAAATATCCTTTACTATAATGATGGAAACTAAATTCTATTTTAAAAAGATATTTTGATAAACCCCAAACCCACACGTCAATAATTAACCAGCTTGACATAAATGAGTGCAGATGAATACAATAACTCGTACTACTCGATCATTCTAAGCTATGTACCCCGACACACTGTCAGGTAATACTCACTTGCAAGTGACATTTCCTCGGATCATACTATTTTACCAATAACGGAGAAAATGGTTTTCTTGTTGAATTTAAGTTATTTTAAAGATCGATCGAATTTGTAACAGCGCCAAAGCGAAAACATTTAAAGCAAAAAGGAATAAACATTAGATTTGTCTAATAGTTATTACTTAAAAATATGCTTAAAATAGATTAATTGAGGTAACTTATTGCTAAAATATCTAATGTAGCATGAAAGAACTAACTAGAATTATGTAATGAAAGAGAATATCTCATCTAGGTCGTCCCGTAGGACGCCCCAATAGGGGTTTCGGTTGCACATACTATAGGAGTTACAGGGCGCTGCTCTGTGTGGTCCCGCAGTTTCCATCTAACTAAGAATATTAGGGTCTCATCTGTTGTCTTATATTCAAGATCATCTGCATGACATCCTGCTAGTTCAAAGCCAGGAATCTGATCTGTTAGGTCCTGCCAATAACTAAATCCACACCCTGCTGCCAACGTTTCGATTTATTGTCGTTAGGGTTTTGTTTATTTCTCCTACCCTTCGACCTGTCTGGCCTGGTAAGACCTGCCTGAATATTTCTCTCCCTCCAGTATAGCTCTCCGAGTCAATGGAACAAACGGGCACTTCATCGCGACAGGCCGTTGACTGTACAGTAGTTCTTCTGCCTTGTAACGGGTCTTATTTTTCGTCCCGCAGGGTTTCCAACAATCACGCTCCTCACCAAGCAAGCTTCATGGAGTGGTTGCCAGTTTAGTCGCCGACAACTCGACCATGTGACAGGTTATACTGGGTTACATGTTACCACTAGCGCTTAAGAAAATAAGAGAAGAGTTAAGTGACCAATATTATTTTCTGTCCTTCAGCTAAATATAGGAGACAAACTGTATATTTATACCTTATTTTGATTTCATCAGCAAAGTATAGCTTCCACTCTGCATATTGAAAACAGTGGCGGAATGATTAGAGGGATAAGATTGTATATATTTATTGGTATAAGAAAATATAATTGCTTAGAAATTAAATAATTGCCATCAGCATGGAAAAATTCAATTTGATGCGAAAAGGTTTGCCACGCAACCACGTGAGAAAAGTATTAAAGAATATTTTTGCCAAACACGCTTCACAACAGTCTTAATTTAAACAATGAAAAAACAAAATCAGTTAACACACACATACTTGTGTGTGTATGTGTGTGTGTTATACTTGCAGAAAGGAAAAGAAGTGTATATAATAAAAAGTGAAGAATAAAATCATGCAATACAATACGTACTTAGCTGATATGAGGGTAGTTTAAATAAGGAGACAGACGAAGAAATATGAGACGAATAAAGTCATCAAGGAAATGAAATCTTAAAAGTTATGCACAGCTACATACAGACTACATAAATAGTAAGCATCCAGGAATTACAATTACAAAAAAAATAAAAAAAATAAAAAAGTAAAAAAAAAACTGAAGAAAAAACTGCGGAAGTGAATTGAAGTACAGAAAACAATAGCAAGATTAACTTCACATCTTGCTCGCGTTTTTCCTATGATTCTCTTCATAGAAGTATTTTGAGTCTAAAACTAACTGCAAGAATTTATACATCTTGATAATATAATTGTCATTGTTTGACGTTGCGGCTAAAAATGACATAACCGAGGTAGACGATAGAAATCTGTGTTTTTCATCCCTTACCAATCATTAGAAACCAATTAAAGCACTAGTTTTCCGCCTCTGTATCCACATAGCAAAGAACAATTTTATTTGATATTAATTACACTATCACTTTCACAGTCATTAGAAAATGTTCAAATATTCGAAAATTACTCAGATTATTGAATTTTTTGCTGTTATTGAACATATTTTTATGAGGTCTAGCTTTTGAAATGTAGTCGTTCCTTAAAAGACTAACGTTTCTTGAATTATTTTTGTGCACTGAATTTTCAAAGATATTTCATATCATAAAACTAAAAATATAAGCTACAATAGATGTATACAATTATGCATGTATACATGTGTGTATGTGTACATACATACATACATACATACATACATACATACATACATACATACGTGGGTGTGCTGAAAAGTTTCTGGCTTTGGGTAAAAGAAAATACAGGAAGATCGTTTAATTATGATTTTATTTAATATATTCCCCCTTCAGATTCACACACTCATTTCAGCAGTCCTTCTGTTTGTCAAAGCCCTGTAAAAGAACTCGGGAGGTTGGTCTGTAAACTAGGAACTTTTCAGTCAGCACCCCTTCGTACATATATATATATATATGGTTTGAACCATTAAACTAAACCGCCCACACAACAAATTTTTCCGTATATTTAAGATATATAGAAATCTCGCTTTATGAGACGCTATTATACGTTAAATTCAAATTACGATGAATGTAAACAAACAAACGAAGTTTGTTTTAGAAGCGTTGAAATGTCTTAGAAAGTTAAAGAAGTGATGTTTTTTAAAATTCTCAAACGCAGGATAATGGTAATAATATAGCTTGAACAGGATAATCTACCCTTATTTTGCAGAAAAAAGTGTTGGCCGGCCGCCAACACTTTATATATGTATGTATGTATGTTTGTATATATATATATATATATATATATATATATATATATATATACACATGTGTGTGTATGTGGGTGCACGTGTTTGTAGGGCGCAGTATAGCCAAATGAAAATATTTTTCGCAAGTCTTTTTGCATTCAACCGCACCTTGTGGCATGCTAATCAGTTGTCTTTTACCATAATCTGTGGTAGATCAAAACATTGTAAAATAAATAACGGAAGTGTTATGTTTAGTGCTATCTTTAGAATTCAATGAGCTGATAATTCAGTAGTTTTTTTGCTTTTTTAGCCTGAAGGAAAAGACACTGGCCACTATTGAGAGGGTAAGAAGAGAGGGAGGAAGGTGTATATGATAAAACCGGAGACCCGAACCGCATACTTGTAGAATTGACTCCTGTAATGTCATAATCGATTGTCTGGTATACCACGTGGTAGTGTTAAACCAGACAATCGATTATGACTGTTACCTTTATAGGCCACGGAGGGATTTGAACTCAGTACACAAGAAACTGGAACAAATACCACAAGACATCCAGTACGACGTCCTTGCAGCTCAGCCAATGAACTTTTTTTCTTACCGACTCATTCATCCCAATGTCCAACTGTTGTCATTTTGCCGTTGTGATCGAACTATATATTTGTTGATTTAGAACTTCATGTGTATACTTCTTTGTCTGAAGGGAGGCCGTGCTGAGGACTCGTATATCGTTTGGTTGAAATGATATATAAGTCCTCATCGGTCTGTATATTATTTGTTTGAAATGATCTACGAGTCCTCATTGGTGTGCGTATGATTTGGTTGAAATGATATACGAATCCTTATAGGTCCGTGTATCACTTGGTTGAAATCCGTAGCTGGGTATGTGAAAGAGTACATATATATAAAAAAAAACACACAAAAAAACAAGTGAGGTTGTTTATCTGATACTTAGTAACACTATCTTACATACGCTTCATTAACAAAATGATTAATAGCTATTTAATGTAAATTATATAATTAAATTGCATTTTCAAATCTTCAGAGACGCGTAACTCTTGTTCTTAATATTACTAGATTAGTGACAGTAATCACAAATGTTTGCTCATCCGGAGATGACAACACTGTCATAAATCCAGTAATATTATGTACTTGTTAAGGTTTGGCATTGCAGTAATTTACATTATATAACTGACAATCATTCATTGTGAATGAAACGTGTGTAAGACGGTGCAACTAAATATTTTAGAATCAATTTCTCCTATTTTGTTTTTGTTTTAGTATGTGTGTATATATGCACGTATGTATACATGCATACAAGCACGAGCGCAAAAATATCTATGAATACATAATTACATATATTGTATATGTGTGCGTGTATGCCCATCGATGTATATGTGTGCGAACATTAATTTTTATGTAGGCATGTACTTATGTATGTATTTGTATACTGGCAAATGATCAATAAGTTTGCCTCGCAATTATAGTGTCTATCCCAGTGTAGACATCTGAGGCTTCATTTGAACACAAGCCACGTGAATAAAATTGTATATGAAAATATATGCAAAAGCTCAGTGGAATAACTGTGTCTGTAATGTAAGGTTCTATGTTCGTTCCATATAGTGTCATACAGATTGCGCTCAGGTATTACGTAAACTGTATTAGTAGAATACTCAGCCACTTAAACAAAATGATTTATTCTGTCGCTGGTCCTACTGAACTATATAATACCGAAAACGTCACTAAATGCATCTGTGCGTGCGAGAGTGTGTGATGGCGTATATTTTCAAAAAGTACCAGTTATTATACTGTTATTCCACTCGATACAAATCTAATAGAGGTAGAACGGGATAACTGATATTGTGAAAAATCAGAGAAAATGCTCGACAGATTTTATTTTCATTCCCCGTCTCGGTCTCAAACCCTGCATTAGTAAAATTTATCCTTCGGTATCCTTAGATGAATTAGGATTGTAGTTTAGAAGAATCGTAACAACCACGGTATTTGGTTATGGTTCTTTATGCTATGAGTTCAAATCGCACCGAGATCAACTTTGTCTTTCGTCTTCCTTGGGTAACTTATTTTTCGCTCTAATTTGAAGCTTTATGCCTATATTAGAAATGGATATTTTTATCATTGATTAAATAATAACATTAGAATACTGAGAAATATTTAGTCGAATGTACTTATCCAATTGTTGAAATATGATTTAATAAAGAGCATTTTATTTCTAAAATATCAATTAATGATTAACACTTTTGAATTCGAGGATAAGAGAAAATAGGACACGTGACATTTGCCATATTTTCCACAAAATATGAAAATGGTTTTAGACAGTGTAATTAAGAATCACAGAAAAAAATTTGGAATGAAAAGTTCTGCTCTCATAATTGAATGGGATATATACTACTGTTTTATTTATTTATTTATTGGAGGGTGGGATGTTACAGAGACATACAAACACACACCAAACTCCACGCAGCATGTGTTTTAATGGTTTTAAAGCTCTTAATATAAAATCTGAAGCAACCACCCATAGATAATGGTAAAATGTAAACTCCACCCCGCCTCACTCGTTCTAGCACAAAATATACTATTAACTGTTATAAGTATGTTAAGATAAAGTAATTGCCTTGAAAATGCGTGTTATAATGCACACTCACAGAAATACGCACGTACATTTACACATAGGACAAATGTATATACAAAAATATACATTTACAAATTCTCAGTTAAATACAAACACAAAGGAAAGTATAGACGGTGAATTAACTGTGAGAATGTCGGACGAAATGTCTTGCGGTATCTGAGTTCGATTCCCGCTTGTCGTTAACTATGTTTTTCATCTCCCCGGAGTCGATAAAATAACCCCTTAGTAATTTGAATGGCAGAAATGTTTCAGCATCAAACAGGATACTTTGCACTATTTCTTCCGGTTCTTTACATTCTTAGTTCAAATCTTGCCACAGCCTACTTGGGTGGTCGACTTTCATACACATAGCTCTTGGATGCTTTTAAAGTAGTGTACTCTGTCGCAAGAACTTAGGACACGGTTCTGGTTTGTGGATTCCTTTACCCTTGCTCCCGCTAGTTACAGAAAACTTACAAAGAATCTCGCAGAGCCTTTCTAATTAGAGTGGTAATAACAAATATCTAGACTAAAACCAACAACAAATATCTAAGTAAAAAATACTACTTAGTTCGTTTGTGGATTTTATGGAAAATAATTTACACTTTCCTTTGATCATAGCGATATAACCGCTTTGCAGTATTTGTTCAGGCTATTAATCTTAACTACCAAGTTTATCTTTGCCTTTCAAATCCTTTCGAGGTTGACAAAATAAAGCAAGTTTTCGACCGATTTAATCCAATAACTCCGCTCAAAAGCTAAAAGGGAAGATCGTTTTACTTTGTGAATAAGTTAGAAACAGTTATATTAATTTATTTCATGATAGTATTATATATGTATTATTGTGGCGGACTGGCGTCCCGTCCATGAGGCAAAATGTACGCCAAAGAAACTGGCAGGACGATCCTATGCTCCTTACGGAGTAATGTGGACTAAACATTATGCATATATATATTATAGACTATAAAACTTTTCGTCATGGATATAATTGCTCAGTATCTTATTATTTTTTATTTGGCATTGAAATGGCTGAATTATTAAGATTTTAGACTCTCTTGTCTTTTCCCATTAAATTAGCTGCAGATAACTCACGATTTTAATCGATTTTCATGCTGTGTTCTATCACGGAGTATGAAAATCGATATGCTTCGTTTAACGAAACTGTCGGTAATGGGGTATCAAACCTTCAGTGAACGGTAGTTTTTTTGGGGGGGAAAGGGCGCCATATTTATTGGCGTGAAATCCAATGGAAACATACTTCTGTGCATGTGTTCTTTTTTGTTTGTTTCATTCACTGGACTGCGGTTGTATTAAATCATCTTTATCGATGAATTTTCCAGTCTATTATATCGACTACAATATTTTGCATAAACAAAGTAGATACATATCTGGTGCTTATTTTGATCCCTATTTGGTCGTCCATATAAGGTTTTATCAGCAAAGTCAAGCAGGGTATAAAGGAATCTATTGACAACATGACAAAGTATCAAAACGTATTTTTGTTCTTCGCATTAATCTGCCATCCTACACCTATATATATATATATATATATATATATATATATATAT
>NC_068981.1:148938710-148939362 GCF_001194135.2 Octopus bimaculoides
ATAGGAGCACTCCGTCGGTTACGACGACGAAGGTCCCAGCTGATACAATCAATGGAACAACTTGCTCGTGAAATTAACGTTCAAGCGGCTGACCACTCCACAGACACGTGTAACCTTAACGCAGTTCTCGGGGAGATTCGGCGTGACACAGAATGTGACAAGGCTGGCCTTTTGAAATACAGGTACTGCTCATTTTTGCTAGTTGAGTGGACTGGAGCAGTGTGAAATAAAGTGTCTTGCTCAAGGACACACCACGTCGCAGGGAATGGAACTCACGACCTTGCGATATCGTAAGCGAAATGCCCTAATCACTAAGCCACGTGCCATCATATCTATCTATCTATCTATCTATCTATCTATCTATCTATCTATCTATCTATCTATAGTTTAAAAAAAAACAATAACAAAAAAACAACAAAGTAAGGACGTGATACGGATAGTGTTATTGGACGCTCGGGAAAGGAAAGAGAGAGTGTATGACGTTTCGGGCGTAGCCCTTCGTCGGAAAGATGGAAAGTTCGGAGAATGGAAAAACGGAGAAAGAGGAAAATGGTACCGATGCCCACGAGGTTACATTGTGAAAATACCGGAAGAGGAGGTGGTGGGGGAAAAGTTCTTTCTAAGACAGGAGAGTGAAAAAGGGAGATGAATA
>NC_068981.1:148940084-148941249 GCF_001194135.2 Octopus bimaculoides
AGACAAGACCTGCTTTTATCTGTCTCTTCTCAAAGCTCGTTTTTCCAGCGTTCACCACTTCAGATCGTCTTGGCTTAACAGCCTTCACCGTTCGTTTTTACTGTTTTGTTCTCACTGTCCTGTTTTTGTTACCACTTTCACCCTCCGCAAACAATCCCGAATTTTATTTAATTTGCTTTGCGGGAAGGACTGTTTTAACGAAGTCGCAGCTTGTCCTCACCTTCGAAACGCGGAGTAGATAAAACAGGGGACAACTGATGAAGGGAATGTTCTTTATGTTGCATGTCTCGGTTCTCTGTTTGTTTTTTTTCGTTGTTCGAAAAAAAGTTCGTTTTCTACAATTTTGTTTTTTGTATTCTCGTTTCTCATTACCTACTTTTTTTTTTGATGATCTGTGCCAATATATGCATGTATATATACATATATATGTAGGTATGTACATATATGTATGTATATATACATATATTTATATATTATTTATATTATTATATGATCGAACGCTACGCATCTTTTTCCAAGTAAGTTTTATCTTAATAATTACGATGCACAATCTTGTTCTATCTCTTTTCTGTATATCTATCTCTCCCTCTTGTTCTTCTTCCTTTCTGTTTTTCTCTCCCACCCTTTCCCTATTCTTCTCCTCTCCCCTTCACCGTTCCATCTCTCTCACTCTTCCTCCTTGACTCTCTCGTTGATCACACGTGACTAACGGGCATTCTCTCTTTCTTCCACTTCCTTCCTAAAGACAAGACGTGCTTTTATCTGTCTCTTCTTAAACCACGTTTTTCCAGCGTTCACACTTCACAGTGCCGATATAACAATCACAGGTTCCACTACATTTTACAAAACGGATATGAAACAACTCGAGGAAAGATAACCATCACTTTTCGGTAAAAATACATGTAAACTTGACGGACGAGAAGCATATATCTAATGTGTCACCAGAAAGAAATCGCTAAGACATAATGAGACGTACTACGTCTCTAATCATCTGCCACATCTGAAGTGTGGAAAGCTGATAGGTAACTATAGGAAAAACTTAAAATAAAAAATGAATATATATAGAAATATGAAAGAGAATACAGATAGAGAGAAAAAGAAAAACTAACAGCAAAAAGTAAATAACAAGAAAAACTCGAGCTGAAACAAAGAATAATACAAAAAA
>NC_068981.1:148941431-148944661 GCF_001194135.2 Octopus bimaculoides
TATATATATATATATATCTTTGTGTGTTTGTGTGTGTGCGTGTATGAGTATGCATGAAGTATCTATCTATCTATCTATCTATCTATCTGTGTGAGTTTGTATGTATGTATATATATATATATATACACACATTATGAACCACATATATTTAAAGTATACATGCACCTTTGATTACTATTTCATTCTGGTGCCCCCACCCAGTAGCCATTCAATGTTTAAAAGCTAGTTTTAGAGAAACTTCTTTCAAAATTCCTTTTTTGTTTTTCACACATTAACTTGTGTAAGTTGAACAATGTAAAATGTTAGAGAAAGAATCCTATTTGTTTCTTGCAAATAAATACCAATGCATGCATCTGAAGCAAAATTCTTTCAGGGGCCTTTAAAATACTATTGTGGATTCCCAATTTACTATTTTGTTGCATGGACCCCCAAAAAATCTTATAGAGACCCTCAGGGGCCATGTGGACCCTGGTTGAGAACCATTGGTCTAGACTAATATATCTCCAGCTTCAAACTAAAAGATGGCGTCTGCATGCATAACCGACTCTCTTAGTCACTCACCCTTCTAATTTAAGTCATACCGTATCAGTCCATCACTGAAGGTTCTGAAGTGTTCTTCACAATTCGATCATTGTTTAACCCATCTTGTATTTTGCCAAGGCCTTCTAGATAAACTCACTTCTCTACCATTATCTGACACCAGTTGCTCTTCATTTAACCACGGGTAATTATTTTGTTAATGTTTGTCTTATATTGAAGTTACCTAAAATACCTTACCTCTATTCGAATTTATTATCATGCTCGCTGATTTCAATGCAAACAAATCGTTCTTGTTGCCAACACCAATCTGCAAGTGATCAATAAAATCATCTTAAGGTTACTTCTCTATCATCCTCACCACCATTTACTACATACCATTTTCAAAGTATCACAACTCCTTCGATCACTCAAATCTAGCAAGGAAACTGATCCTGATAGTGTCCATTCCATGTTCTTCAACTTTTATATTCTGTAGTTCGTATTTCATCAAGTTATTCGTTTTTCTTTTCACTCTCCATACAAGGATCAATCTCAATATTTGAAAAAAAAAAAAAAATATCAGAAGCTTCAACTTCTTTGGCTCTTCCAGCTAACAGTATATCGCCTTCACTTCCTGCCTCTCAAAGATAAATGACACAGTTGTAAACAATCATCTCATTCACCACTCTAAATCTCATTCCACCCTATCTGATACCTATTATGGCTTCCGTAGAAGTATAAAAAGTGGTGACTTACAGCCAAATGTCAATCACCAGTGATCTCTTGTACATATGATTTTCGGCGAAAGTAATTTGTTGAACTGGATATCAACAAAGCTTTCTACACTGACTGGCCTGAAAAGTTTATAACTAAGATGCTTGTTTATGGGATTTGTTATCTCTCTCATTTTTTTAATCAGACGCTTCTTGTAAGGATGTGATTTTCCTAGGTCCATATTCCGTTTAAAATGTGCCTCATCTACTATAAGAAGAGGTAAATTTTATAATTAGTTAATTTGCTTCTTTTTATGGTGGTGTTATGTTAGATTTCGAAACTGAAATCATGAAATTAGAACAACCATAAAAATTAAAACTACCATAAAAATACTAAGGGAAAGATTAAATGAATAAAATGCAACACACGAACATAGACAAAAATGAGAATTGCTTTCCTGAAGATTCAGACTGGCATTAAATACTGAGGCCAAAGCTAATCGGTATAAATACCCTAATAGGTATAAATATATGTTTATAGACATAAATACTGTAGATATTCTAATTAAAACTACAGCTTTCACATTGACGGAAAAGCAAGAAAACTTTTAACAGTATTCGATAAACTTAAACAGATAGCCACACGATAAACAAATGCTTAAACAATCTTACGCAAGTTCCAATCGAATGAAAGAAAACGACATTATCACAATAAGGAAGAGTTACAATAATAATAGATTCATAATTATGGATTAAGACAAATATATTTCAATCTTTATTCAACAATATAAACACATTTAAACGAATTATTAAAGATAATATCACCCCTTTAAAAGTTAAACTGAATAAACTAATTAGAGCAATAAACACGCAAATAGGAGCCATTTATGCTCCCACTTGAAGGGAATTCAGCTCAACATATGCATCAGATACAGTCCCTATTGGAAATATACATAACACACACGAGACTACATTAATACACAACCAACAACCTCATAAAACAGAATACAAAATGCCATTGACGTAACCATAGACTAACACTAAATTTGGTATTATCAAAAACAAATTACTGTGATGTAAAATCGCTGACGAGTATTGATTACTAATGTGATTCGATTGCAAATATAGTAATTGTAACGTTCACAACTCCTTCTGTTATGCTGGCCATTCATGCCCGACTTCCTCTCGCTAGCCACCATGCAACTGCAATTAACTTCACGAGATAATACAAGACAAAGCAAGGCAGAAAAATATGAGCGAGAGACCAATGAAACTCCTTGTAACACCAAAGATGAACTGAAGGCAAGGATAATAGCAGCATTCACCAACTTGAACAAGGAGAACGCCCAGAAGAGTTGCTGGAGATTCTGAAGTCATCTAGAGGCCGTGGCTGAAGCCAATGTCGATTTTATTGAATAAATTTATTCCTTAGGATTTTAAGATATTTTAATGTAATTTTGGTACATATGTCTGTTAAAAATTCATGATGTTTTCATTTTTGCGTAATTTAGACGATAGATTATTCACTGCACCCCGTATATATGTATCTGTCTGTCTGTCTCTTTCCTTCTCAAGTAGTCAGCGTGAAAAAACCTCATAATGAAAAAAAACTCATCATGATAAATTCTTATAAAGATTTTATCCTATATTATATTATAAATAATTAGAATATATTCAGTGCTGAATATTATTCTGTATAAGCACATGTTACTGAGATGCAACCGGATAAATTCAAATCTCTTTCACGGATATATAATGATGGACAGAAGTCATTCGTACTATGTTGGGTACATCGTGGTATGTTGATTCTTGTTTATTTTTATGTGTCTCGACCATACGTGTACTGATGAACAAAAGATGCAGCTTACTACACAGTTTTTGCTGTATTGATTGAGAAACCAGTGGTTTACCGTTAAGTTAAATGTTTTTAAGAGATTAATTTTGAAAGCTGCATTCCCTCGCTTTCGGTAAATATGTTGCTTATTTTTTGGTAGTTTT
>NC_068981.1:148945526-148947758 GCF_001194135.2 Octopus bimaculoides
TATATATATACATATATATATACATCTTATATCCCTTAGTCATTGCACGGTGATCACCATAAGCTTTAAGCTTATATAAAAATACCATTATTATTACTTAGAGGATTGTAAAACACGGCGCCGTATAAAAAAAAAGAACATTCGCACCGAAAGTATATATATATATATTAATTGTTTCGCTACGGTGGGTGGTTGCTGACTGTATAAACGCTTCGAGATGTTTCATGACGTAGGTCCCTTCTCTTCTTTTAAGCCCTCTTGATAGGTTATTATTTACTTTACTTACTTTTATATATTTGTTTCGTGTAACACTCAGTCGCTTTGTTTGTTTTCCTATAAATCTTACATATCAGTTGCTGTTTCGTATTCGCTTCGTTATCTTCATCTTAATATAGTTGTTATTAACTTACCATTGCTTGTACAGTCAACCTGTTCCCAACTTCTCTACTTCTGTACATTGTTACTTTTATTAATAGCACTCGAGTGGCAGTAGCAGCAGTAGTAGTAGTAGTAGTAGTGGTAGTAATAGTAGTAGTGGTAGTGATGTGATTCTGGTGGTGTTATAAATAATGATAGCAAAATTACCTCCACTACTACTACTACTACTACTACTACCGCTACTGCTGCTGCTGCTGCTGCTATTTTTATTGTTGTTTTTGTTGTCTTTTTCTTTTGTCATTTCATTATATGTAAACCCCGCGCATTGTGTCTTTGTATTGTCTTCCACATTCTTAGCTCTGGAGGCAATTAAAGAAATCATCATCATCATCATCATCATTATTATTATCATTATTGCTATTATTAACATCATTGCTTTATTATTATTATTATTATTATTATTATTATTATTATTATTATTATCATTATTATTATTATTATTATTATTATTACTATCATTCCATAGGATTGTGCAAAAAGCCAGACGAACTCCATGGCTGATAATCTCAAGTGACCCCGCCATCTTGTTTCATACAGACTCATACACACTCACACGCACGCACGCACACACGCATGCACACACACACACGCACGCACGCACGCATGCACGCATGCACGCACGCACGCACGCACGCACGCACGCACGCACGCACGCACGTACGCACTGACACTCAAGCATTCTGAAGGAGTCTCTTCATCACATCTCAGCAAGGTCACTATATTAACACCTAACATTATTTCAGACGTACTCCCCAGCTATTCACAAACCATAACCGAAATCATGTTTTTCCTTGTTTAGTCAAGATGACACTTTATTTTTGATAATCTCAAAATGGAAAAAAAAAAAAAAGAATAGAGGGAAAATAGTTACGAATATATTCAAGCATTGCGCATATAAAGTGTATATAAAACACACACATGCAAACATACACACATATGTACGTACATACAAGCATACTTACACACACACAAATATTGTGTGTGTGTGTCTGTGTGTGTGTGTGTATAAATATATATATTTTTTTAACTGCGGCAATGCTGGAGCACCACCTTTAGTCGAACAAACCGACCCCAGGACTTATTCTTTGTAAGCCTAGGACTTATTCTATCGGTCTCTTTTGCGGAGCCGCTAAGTTACGGGGACGTAAACACACCACCATCGGTTGTCAAACGATAGTGGGGGACAAACACAGACAGACCGACATATACATACATACATATATATATATATATACATATATATATGTATGGGGCTTCTTTCAGTTTCCGTCTACCAAATCCACTCACAAGGCTTTCGTCTTCCCGAGGCTATAGTAGAAGACACTTGCCCAAGGTGCCACGCAGTGGGACTGAACCCGGAACCATGTGGTTTGTAAGCAAGCTACTTACCACGTAGCTACTCCTGTGCCTGTACATATGGATTGTGTATATATTACTGCATTACCTCTGGATATCCTTGTTGCTTATTTTGTTTTTCTCCTTGTTGTCCGTATTCTTTCTGTTGAAGAGCGTAGCTCGAAACGTCAAAGACTTTCCGTATTCCCGAGCGTCATACTAATATATACTTTTGTTATTTACACCACCTGTCCTCGTCTGTTGTTATTTTTTGTATATTCTCCCATATATATATATATACATATATATATATATCTGTAAAAATATGTGACACTTATTCAGTAGCCATGATAAAACTCCGAGTTTCCGATGCCCGGGCGGTGTTCCGCTCCGACCATCTCTTCAGTTATCCAGCGACCGGAGGTTCTATTTCTTTCTTTTGTTACCACTCCTGCCAAA
>NC_068981.1:148947876-148949068 GCF_001194135.2 Octopus bimaculoides
TATATATATATATATATGTATATTACTAAGGTTAGCTCTCTGAGAATATATGTCAGGTATCGATCTTCTGGGCCGCCTCTTTAATCTGCACCAATTTGCTGCCAATTCAAAAGTTTTCCAGTCTCTTATTCATGACCTCCTTTATGCAGATGACTGTGACTTAGTCAGTCATACAATGGATGGCATACAAATACTTATGAATCGTATTTCTGCTTCTTGCAAGGCATTTGGACTCAGCATTAGCATGGACAAAACTGTTGTAATGTTCCAGTCTGCACCAGAAAATCAATATGTGGAACCAGCTATCTTGGTTGAAGAAACAATGCTGAAAGTGTTAGATATCTTTGTCTACCTGGGCAGCACACTTAGCTGTTCTTGCTCCCTGGATGATGAAATATCTTTCAGGCTGCAGAGAGCAACTGATTCCTTCCGGTCTCTTCAGTCTCGTGTCTGGTCCCAGCATGGCATCACAAAACAAACAAAAATTGCTGTGTACCGTGCATGTGTACTGACATCGCTCCTTTACTCATGTGAGACATGGACCCTTTACAAACGTGATGTAAAGGTACTTGAACTCTTTCATCAAAGATGTCTCAGACACATTCTGAATGTTGGCTGGGCCTTAAAAACTCTAGACACACAGGTCCTGAGGACAGCTGATATCTTGAGTATTGAGGCGAAGGTGCTCAAGCACCGGTTACGTTGGACTGGACACATTATTAGAATGAAGGATAGCAGGATCCCTACGTAAATGATATATGGGGAACTTATTAATGGAAAGAGACCCCGGTAGAAACCAAGGCTGTGACTTAAGGACAATGACAAGACCTCATTAAAGGCCTGTGGTATGCAGAAGACTGACTGGGAGAGCAATGCCTGTCATCGCCACAGATGGAGGAAGCAGGTCAAGGAGGGGGTCGACAGTTTTGAGAAAGCACTATTCTGCATGAAGAACTTAAGCGTGCTGCTCGAAAGCGCAGTGCTGGTGTAGTGAATGAGGAATGCTTGGTTAGCAATATTTGCAGTAGTGTATGCTTGTCAAGAGCAGGGCTCATTAGCCACCAACGGAGCCGCAAATGCAAAATAATAGTTAGTCCTAGAGTGCGCAATGATTCTGAATGTCAGCAATAATCTTCCTCGGTCACGAGTGGACGGCCATCATATATATATATATATATATATATATATATAT
>NC_068981.1:148949306-148955496 GCF_001194135.2 Octopus bimaculoides
TATATATATATATATATATGTTCAAGGCGGTGCCCCAACATGGCTGCAGTCTAATGACTGAAACAAGTGAAAGATAAAACATTATATATATATATATATATATACGACGGGCTTCTTTTATTTTCCGCCTACCAAATCCTTTCACAAGAATTTGGTCGGAACAGAGTTATAGTAGAAAACATGCCCAAGACGCCACACAATGAGACTGAACCCAAGATTACATGGTTGGGAAGCAAGTTTCTTACCCACACACTCAAGCTTGCACCTACATACATGTATGTATACACGCACACGCGCGCGCACATGTACTTATCTTCTTTTATCTTTTGTGCTTTTTTCTTGTTTCAGTCATTCGACTGTGGCCATGCTGGGGTATCGCCTTGAAGGGCGTTAGTCGAACAAATTGACTCCAGGACTTATTTTTTAAGCCAAGTACTTATTCTATCGGTCTGTTTTGTCGAATCGCTAAGTTACGGGTGACATGAACACACCAACACCGGTTATCAAACAGTTTGGGTCACACACACCCACATACGCATATGACGCACACACAGATATTTACATGTATACATATATATATACGACGGGCTTCTTTCAATTTTCATCTACCAGATCCACTCACAAGGCTTTGGTCGGCCCGAGGGTATGGTAGAAAACATTTGCCCAAAGTGTCACCCAGCAGGACTGAACTCGGAACCATATGATTCGGAAGCAAGCTTCTTAGTATACATCCACTCCTGCACACACATACGCAGGCCCACACACACACACACACACACACATACAAGAGTAATCCCTCCATACACACATACGCACGGCGGGCTTCTACGGAGTTTCCTCTACGGTATTCATTCATATGCATTAGTACGGTAGAAGTCATTTGCCCAACGCACTACGCTGCGGGAATGAACCAGAAACCACGTGATCACGAAGCAAATGTTTGAAGTACACCATCATGCAAATGACCTTGTATTTCGTACCAGTTGCGAACTTGGTCGATCTAATCGACTGGCCCTCTTCCCCAAATTTTCGGGCCTTGTGCCTAAAGTAGAAAAGAATACGTTAGCACACCGGACGAAATGCTTAGCAGCATTTCGTCTGCCGTTACGTTCTGAGTTCAAATAAAGAAATAAATATTATAGACGTTATAAGGCGGTGAGCTGGCAGAAACGTTATCACACCGGCCGAAATGCTAAGAAGTATTTCGTCTGTCTTTACGTTCTGAGTTCGAATTCCACCGAGATCGACTTTGCCTTTTCATCCTTTCGGGGTCGATAAATTAAGTATTAGTTGCTTACTGGGGTCGATCTAATCGACTAGCTCCCTCCCCTAAAATTTCGCGCCTTGTACCTACAATAGAAAAGAATATTGATTCATTATATATAAATAGAATAAATAGTCAGCAACTGGCCGTTATTATAATCGCACGTATTCACCAATGGGTGATTAATTCTACTTTCGGAAACTGAACATTTTTATTATCCACGAGAACAGTTGAATCGATAAATAGTCGAATAAATTGTTTTACTATTTCATTGCATCCTATCTTAGTTCAACCGTATCAGAGACGATTTACCCTTTTGCCCGTCTAAGGACGGTAATTTATGATTTACGTCAATGTTAAAAGTCAATATCCACGCCTCAATTCCTTTCTTTTTCGTCAGTGAATTCAAGCGGCATTAAAGGGAATATAAACTGTGTTAAAATCTCGGATGGCTGAGAGTTAAAACTCTATTTAAGAGCCCCAATCCTCCCACATATTTCGTTGCCTTTTGACATTTTCTAGCTGCTGTTGGAAGATTTTTATATCTTCCTCAGCGGTGCCAGTCGACATGCTTCGG
Organism: Octopus bimaculoides; assembly: GCF_001194135.2. Taxonomy (NCBI): domain Eukaryota; kingdom Metazoa; phylum Mollusca; class Cephalopoda; order Octopoda; family Octopodidae; genus Octopus; species Octopus bimaculoides. The sequence continues at coordinate 148,951,148 of NC_068981.1, forward strand.
CAAAAGTGATTCTTCTGTTTCTTTGCCTTTCTCGATTTCTTTTCAAGATTATTACAAGACACTGATAACATTGTCTATTGTTCCTTTCATCTGGTTTGCATGAATGAGAAATGTTCTTAACATTTCAGTATGGTCTGTACGGGTCGAAATATTTGCTGTTTCTCTTTTAAAGCAAGCACTGAATAAACCTCGGGGAAATGAGTGAGAATGAGTGTGAAATAACTTCCACAAGTTTGTTAGCAAGTCTTTGGAAAATTCACACGCTTTGGAAGTGACCTTGTAACCTAAATAAAATGTCGAAAGGAAAAGAGGATAATAACGGAAACAAAGCAATCGTGATGAAGATGAAAATATGATGATGGTAATTGTGATAGGAATGATGATGAATAAAGAATAAAGAGGAAAATGCCTATGGTTATATTGTTTATTATTATATGCTTATGTGCATATGCTTGCGTGTGCATATGTGTACGTATGTGTGCATGTATATGATTGCATGTACATATGCACATATGCATGTAAATACATATGTACAAATATATGTATCATGCTTGGATACATATGCACACATTTAAACACGCACCCACTCATTGGTTTATATGTGTGTGGGTATGTGTATGTGTTACGCGTTTTTGTTGATTTGTGTGTATGTGTATACGAATGTTTATGCAAAAAATTATTTTAATTAGAGCATTATTTTGTGATTAGTACCAGTCCTAAGAATATCGATTTCAAATTTTGGTACAAGGCCAGCAATTTCGGGGAGGGCATAAGTCGATTACATCAACCGCCAGTGTCCATGAATAGGGTGGTTTCAAAATACATAGAAAGATGAAATACTAGGATCATAGCCGCCATATACATTGGGATCAATGTGGATTATTGGCCCATTTCAATTTGTGGCACTGTACGGTCAATGAAAACAGAGAAATGATCCACGACAACATTTGTCAGGCAGGATCTACATACGCATCCAGATCCGATGGGTCCCCGAAATTACGAGATGATCCTGGAGTCATATTTCATTGTGGTAGTGAAGAGACGGTTGTTTAAACTGGTGGTGTTGAGCAGAAAGCCTAAGTGCTAAATGTGTGAGAGTAAGGAACATGTGAGGACCTACTGTCCAGGAAAAAGGTGCCGCATTTTTTATGGCTTTACTAGAAGAGAAAGGGCAACATCAGTCCTTTTTACTGGGAGATCCTAGTCTGATTAGAGGAAGGGAAGAAGTTATTGTCGGGTCGGTAATCTGGTCTGAATGCCCGCAAAACAACGAGCACTAGAAGTCAAGATGTGGTATTAAACCGAGTGACTAATTAAGTTTAGCACCCAAGATCAAATACAGTCCGACTGGATTTCATACAGTTTCAATTTGCCCCGTTTCCCCTACATGTAGAATAGAACTCGGACCACGTGATACTGAAGCAAATTTCTTGACAACGAACCTATGCTTAGTCCATTCCTAAAACCTGTATGAATATTTTAGCTGAGAAGACAGAGGCGAGATGGAAGAAACGGCGGAACGTTGAAGTTAATACTATATGATATTTAGTTTCGTAACTTTTTTTTAATATATATTATGTTCACTTCAAGCCACGATCAACAATGTTTTTTTAGGAAACGTGGGTTGATAAAATAATTACCAGTTTTTGTTGCACTATTGTTTAGCCCAAGATTGTTATAAGGAAGAAGACATGTGATTAAAAACGTTCCAGACATGATCATCTTACCGTTTTCCAACGCACCTTACCGTACGACCACGTTGCTCAATGTATCCTTCCTTTTTCTGTCAGACGGTAGAAGGTAATTTGAAGGATATTAGTTGCTATTTCTAGTAGTCTCCCTCATTGAGTCGAATAGTTACTAGTAATACGATAAAGTTGGTGCAATCGACTGTAACCACTTCCTACAACAATCTTCCTTCGTGCTTATGTAAGCAGTCAGTACTTTGGGTGGGAAGTGCTAAGTTATAACGTTTAGGCTTTCCCAAGGACTTTAGCGATTTAAGTGACAGGAAATGGCTGTAACCATTTCGAAACATGATCACGGACTCCGTGCTCGAGAGATTACTTCTTACTTTTGACATACGTCATGGGAAATGCTTAAAACAATGGCTTCCATTTACATGTAGCATGCATTATAAGATATAAATAGCTCCCAGTATTTCATTGGTACTTTATTTCATCGACTCCGGAAGAAAGAACGGTTAAATTGGTCCTGGTGGGATTTGAACTCAGACCACAAAGGACCATAATTGTTAATATAGTTTGGCACAAAATTTAACCATATTTTATCATTCGTATCAACAAGATTGCATATTGCTAAAAGAGAGGAAACGAGATGGGTTTAGTTCATTCCTGTTACGAAGTCATGAAAACCCTAAATAAAACAAAACAGCTTTTAGTTAAGTGGGAACGTTGTGTCCATCACCAATTACAGTGTTTCCAACACTAGTGGGTAGGTGGGAGGAGAAATATATCCTCAAACCAGAGATCTGGCCCTAACGATTGCAACAGAATGGACTACGCTAAAATTGCCGAAGGTGCCATTTGGTGTTTATAGGGCGACGGATGAAGTCTACCATCCAAATAGGCCCAACACACACACACACACACATATATATATATGCGACAGGCTTCCTTGTTACAAGGACGAACAACACTCAACCACGTTAATGTTATTAGGTGACGCATCTCAGTTGCAGCCGCTTGAAGACGATTATATGCGATTACATCAACTCCAATATATTGCTGGTACTTATTCACAGCTTATAAAATAGTATATAATTAGTTCTATTTTATCAACCATGGATAAAATAACATTAATTTTACTTTAAAATCATCATTAAGAATAAAAATATAGAAAAATAAATAGATATAAATAAAAAGCAACCAAATCAAAAGCTGTGAAAAAAGATAAAATTTTTTCAACCTAAAATTAACTTCCCTCTGGAATCCCCAAATTTGCCCTAGAATCCTGAATTTTACCTAAAAGCAAAAGAATTGTAAGTCAAGATCTTCATTGAGTTCAAGAAAAAATACTACAGAGGAAGTAACGACAGTACCACTACGCCGAAGGGTGATACAAGAAATAGCAGCCAGATCTCCCTTACAGTAGCTTATCATCTTAATTAAATAAAAAAGGTCACAAAGGTTAATAAAGTTACTGATATATAAACAGATGGGCTACTCATGGGTGGAACGCCTTTGATCATAAATCTATCTGCTTTATCAGGTATGACCTGAGACTAAACGACAACAGCAGCAACAGCAACAGTAACGATAAAGATATTAATGTCAGTGGTAGAGGTTAGATATAAAGGTCAAAAGGAATAAAAATGAAACCACGATCATTAATACAAGGCTGTGGCAAGGGCTAGTGTTGCTTTTAATTTTTATTACAGTCATCTCATCTGTTATAATGAAATAATCACTACACATTTAATGATATATAAATCAGTTTGCTAAGGCGGCTAGGTAGCTGAATAGTTCTCGCATATAACAAATTGTTTAACGCTATTTCTTCCGGCTTCAAATTCTGAGTTCAAATCACACCGAGGTCGACTTTTATTATTTCGTGGTCGATAAAATAAGCACCACTAAAATACCGGAATCGATACAATCGTCTGACCTTTCGCCTTCAAAAAATTGCTGTCCTTGTACCAAAAATTAGAAAGAATATAAATTAGTATGTACTTTGTATGACATGTAATTATATTAGCTTGATTAAACGAGAAAGATAGGTGATGAATCATGGTTTCACGGTAAGCAAGCTTTTTGCCGCTCTCTATTTCTTAGAATCAATTATTCATATAAACTATATTGTAGTAGCATAAGAGGCTGTTAGTCTCTGTGGCAGCAATCATTTATGAAAATGAAATTTCCGTCTTGAAATGTTGCAGGATTTTTTTCCTAAACTAATACAAGTATGTATGTGTGTGCGTTCATGTGTGTCTATTATTATTGTTATTTAATTTTTACAAGGAGTGACAGTGACTTTAAAGTACATTGCCGCTGCTCTTGTAAGGGTTGAATAAACATGTACTCGACTAAAAAAAATAAAAATAGAAAGTCCTTTATAAAGTATAATATATTTGAAAAAAAAGGAATAAAAATGGCTTTTCTTATAATTTTTTCACTTTAATAATTAGTTGGTTATAAGTTGAACATCTATTAAAGCGGAAAAATGATCAGAAAAGCTATTTCTAACCACATGGTACCAGGTTCCGTCCCACTGCGTGGCACTTTGGGCAAGTGTTTTTTTACTATAGCCTCGGGACGACTAAAGCTTTGTGACTGAATTTGGTAGACGGAAAACTGGAAGAAGCGCTCGTCGTATATATATATATATAT
>NC_068981.1:148956024-148961493 GCF_001194135.2 Octopus bimaculoides
TATATAACAAATAATAAATGAGTATATACATATATACGTACAGGTATGTGCATACCTACGTCTACCTGTATATATAGGTGCATATCTGGGTACAGGACATTGCAAACAAAACGTAGACAAAAAAATAATAACTAGAGTACAGAAAACACACAGGCCACATAGAGAACATTTTCCTTCATCAGCTACCCCCATTCTAACACAGACGTTTCGAAGAGTTAGGGCAGGACGCATCGTTAAAATGGCTCTTCCCACGGACCACAAACTAAATTTGTATACACAAATTAAATTTGTACCATGGAGGAATGTACAGCCAGACGTGAAAAATTATGTGTATATTGAACGCTGTGAAGTAAAGAACCGGAAGCGGGACGAAGTAAGTTCGCGTGTTTGCTCGGCGATAGGTAAGCGAGGGGTAAGGAAGAGAGAGTTGTAGAGGGAGAAACAAAGGGAGGAAGTAGAAAATAGGTGAGCAATGAGAGAAAGAGAGGAAGAGAGAAATATAGTAGTAACAGAAGGACGAACGAGAGGGGGAAAGAGAGAGATATAGTAGTAACAGAAGGAAGAACGAGAGGGGTAAAGAGAGAGATATGTAGTAGTAACAGAAAGAAGAAAGAGAGGGGGAAAAAGTTATAGAGATAGAGAAAGATGGAGTCGTGTCAGAAAATATAAAGTTCAAAAACTACTTACAGGGATGACGCGGGCGTTCGATCATGTAAAACAAATAATAAATTTTCCGTGTTTTTATGACTGAAACAACCCTCAGTATACTAAATATTTCTAGTAAACGACGAAGAATACAATGAAGATTTTCTATTATAAATGTAACCTTTAAATTTATACAAAAAAATTTCTAGCACAAATTTATGACAAAAGTAATGCGCACAGAACCATTCAAGGGGTGCAAAACACTCATTTATCGTAAACTAGACGACATCTATCTATCTATCTATCTATCTATCTATCTATCTATCTATCTATCTATCTATCTACCTATCTACCTATCTATCTATCTATCTATCTATCTATCTATCTATCTATCTATCTATCTGTCTGTCTGTCTGTCTGCCTGCCTGTCTGTCTGTCTGTCTGTCTGTCTGTCTGTCTGTATATCTATATATCTATCTATCTATCTATCTATCTATCTATCTATCTATCTGTCTGTCTGTCTGTCTGTCTATCTATCTATCGATATATCAATGCATGTGTTGCGCATACAGGGACACACTCACACACGCGCGCGCTAATACTCAACCATTTAATCTGGTGTCGTTTAACGCAAGACCAACCATATAAATTTAAGTGTTCCATCTATATGCTTTTTATTTTAATTTCAGGCAATATACCCGAGACAACAGTCAGTATCCGACATTGTTTTCCCTTTTCAAAAGAGGTAGGATGTGATTTTGATTAGTATTTGGCTGTTACTTCTAGCAGGTCCAGAAATCACATAGAGCCTTCGTCGCTGGCTTCCTAATAATTCTAGGAACATAGTGAAGTGATTCAAATAGATTTAGCTCACCTTTTCAAATTAAACTTATTACGGTAGCAATACAATGTACCTTATCAATAAATATATGAATACAGAGTCAAATTCATATAAATGAAATCTCGCAGTGAACTTAATTCCACAAGGGCCATTTCAGCATACCTGAATGCCGAAAACTCTTGTAGATTTTCCATATCGAGAAAAATCCGATATCAAAATAATCGTTAAAATCTATCAATAGACAAAAAGGGATCATAAGCGAATCCTTTCTTAGTGCATCATATTCTGAATAAATTATAAGTAACACTGAATAAACCGTAGCATTATTTAGTAAATCAATTAAGTCACACACACATAATTGACATTATAATTACTAATTACTTGTTCAATTCAATAGATAACTCGAAAGACCTTATGTAGTGACTCGACCTGTAAGGTATAGGAGTTAAATCTTTTTCAAATTACACTTGACACTGTTAAAAATCATCATAGGCTACACTGGATAATGTAACTCCGATACACGTCATAGAAATTATTAGATTATTTTCTCATACACTCACTCATACATATACATACACATACACACACATACACATACGCACACACGGGCAATTATTTGCATGCATACAGATGGATCTATGTGTTAGTGTCTACGGATGTGTGTGTGTCTGTGTCCGAAAGACAGTATGTACATGAGTAGAAATACATAAATACTTGGAACAATAAAACGATATATGATCATTCACACACGTTAAAATTTACAGACACCCACAATATGTATCGACACATCTAGATATGTTCTCGTTCGTGTGCATACATACAACATTACTTACATAATGTGACAGGGTTTTAAAAAACAATATATTGCTCGCTTCCTGTTAGGGGTCGAACAAACGTCACTTTATTTTATTTTATCATCATGTTTGTTTATTTTCGTTGATCAAACTCCTTATTTTGCTAGTAACTCTATCTGTAACTAACCGACAATTCACGTGCGGCAACGGAAAGAAAGTTTATTTTTCATTGCGATATGTTACATACGTCGCCTTTTGATAACCATCACATCTTTGCCTGTACTGAAATAAATAATAAAAGTAACATAAAATAAGAAAAAGGAAGCTCTACTCCTGTAAATCTGGTTTTATAATGTAAAATATTCTCTTTGTAAGTTAGAGCATAATTTTGTTTCTTCTTACGACAATTACTAAAGCGATTATAGTAACATGGCGGTAAGTTTCCAGTAAGCAGAATGCATTATTTCTTGTTTACTTCTTTGTTATCACTATTTTACTACTGTAAGAAATCCAGTAACGGCGTAGTCTGGGTAAGTTTAGTGTCGGTACAACAATTATATATATTTAAGTTAAATTGCGAGCAAAACCAAGGGATAAAAAATGCAACGCAAAAGACTAGAAGGAATAAAGAGTCAAAGTATTATGCTGTGAATGAAAGTAAAAGTATTAAGGATTCAGTTATTCGCTTTTTGCCTATGCAGATGAAATATATACAAATTTAAAATAAAAAGTGTTTTCGTAGTAGAAAGAATACTTACTATTATTATTATTATTATTGAGTGAGAGAGCAGTGCATACCATCAAAGTGACACTGGGGTAAAATATACGAAGTCCATTATACCCATCATGACTATAAGGGTACACCAGGCACATGCATCACAAACTTTATGTGCGCGACATGGTGATCTCATATCAAGATAAACAGCGCATGAGCTCGTAGGTGGGGCTCAGTTAGAATTTTCTTCAGGTCGAGTAGCCCATCCCATTCAAAAGGTCCCTGAATAAGGTTTGTTTAAGGATGTTGAGCAAAACACCCATGTTTCCAAAGGTGAATTATTCAAACCCCAAAGAATTCCTCTCAACACATGGCGATGATGCTCCCCCACTTCTTCTGCTCATGATCAGAAATGCACATATCGTCAGCCACCACGGGACATGCTCAACTGGTTAAGGTCAAACAACTGGCAAGCAAATCTGTGGTATTGAGCAGAATATTTGCTGTAGCCCATCTTTTATACTAAGACAAAACAATGTACATGATAACACTTGCAATCGATTAAGATCAGAAGCCATGAGAGCCACTGCCTGGTACTGCATCCGAATATAGCCACTGCCTGGTACTGCATCCGGGCATACTGCCTGGTACTGTATCCGGGCATACTGCCTGATTATTATTATTATTATTATTATTATTATTATTATTATTATTATTATTATTATTATTATTATTATCATCATCATCATCGTTATTGTCATTATTATTGGCGACCTTTATCTCAATATTCAATATCTGTACACCACACCTAACACACACACACACACACACACACACACACACATTCTTTCTCTTTTTCTCTCTCTTTTTCTCTCTCTCTTTTTCTCTCTCTCCCTCTCTCTCTTTCTAAATATGTGTGTGTGTGTGTGTGTGTGTGTGTGTGTGTGTGTGTGTGTGCGTTGTGTGTGTAACACATATATACAGAATGAGGTGAATAAATTGTCTAAATTACGCAAAAAGGAAAATAATGCTGACATCTCGTTTCAACAGTTATATTTACCATATTTACAGAAAAGTATCTTGAAATGCTAAAGAGTAAATTTATTCAATAAAATTGCCATTGGCTTCACCCACGGCCTCCAGATGACTTCGGAATCTCTTGCAAGTCTTGTATACAGTCTTTTTGTTTAAATTGGTGAATGCTGCCATATTCCTTGCCTTCAGTTCATCTTTGCTGTTACAAGGAGTTTTGTTGGTCTCTCACTCAACTGCGCCCCACACAAAATAATCAAGGGGGTTGCAGTCTGGAAAGTTAGGGCGTCAGATGTTAGGAGTGAAGTGGTCTCAGAAATTGTCTGACAGCCATGAGGGGGTTTTCCTGCTTGTGTGGCATGGTGCAGAGTCCTGTTACCACAGATAGAGTCTTCCAACAGCCACCCTTTCGACCAAGGGCAGTACTACCTCCTCCAGACACTTGATGTAGGCCTGGCAGAAATTTTTCTCGTCTGAGAGAAACCAAGGTATGTTCGGTTGGAAGGGATGCTTGAGTTTGTTCAAAAGCTTCGTAGCGCTGTCTTTCCTCTTGTTCTTGATGGGATAAAAATTGATCCTTTCTCATCTTGTATGAGGAATACCGAATATCTTTATGCACTACCTACCTGATAAGAAACTCAAACACCCCTATGTCCCTGGCGCTGGACCTGATTGACTTTCAAGGATCGTTGTCAATTATGGCCTGGATCTCACCAACAAATTCAGGAGTTCTTTTCTTATTAGAATGATCAGAGTAAGTTTTCCGAGCAGCCGTGCCTTCGTAATCACCATTAGACAAATCCAATTCTTTTCGAATCCTCTGCACTGTCCTCAGATTGACACCCAAACAACTGAAATGTTCGTACTGGAGCTTCCGGTGCCAATGCCAAGCAGCACAGCAAGTCATTTCTAAATTTCTGGCAGAGTGAATAGTGTCATGGTACTGTTTTTCTCACAGACGGTGCCTAACTGACCCTACTATACTGTGTAGTCGACAAAATCAAAAACAAACAATGTGCATGCGTGAAATAAGAAATATAAAATAGCGACAATTTACCCATCGCACCCTGTATGTGATGTAATATGTGTGAGCGTATGTGATGTAATATGTGTGAGCGTATGTGTGTAATGGGAGCTTTTTTTAATGTAAGAGTGGATCCCAAGGGGATGAAGTGCTGGGAAGATTTTGTGAACAACTTGTACTTTTTTTATTTTATAATTTTTGATATCAGAATGGATTCTATATTTGTTAATCTTCGTTAATATTTCCAGACACACTGAAACAGAATTAGCAACAGAAAGGCATCATTTCTTAAGTCAATGTCTACTTAAAGTAATTAAAGCAATTATTCTATAGATCTGGAGGTCAGTCATATGGAATTACGATGAGATCAAATTACTAACGAAAGTGAAAACTAGAATTCCATTGTAATATTGTGACA
>NC_068981.1:148961571-148964341 GCF_001194135.2 Octopus bimaculoides
ATATATATATATACAAAGCATAGCTGTTGGTTTCAAATTTTAGCACAAGGCCAGCAATTTCGGGAAGGGGTCAGTCGATTAGATCGACCTCAGTGTTCAACTGGTACTTATATTATCAACCCCAAAAAGATGAAAGGCAAAGTCAACCTCGGAGGAATTTGAACTCAGAACGTAAAGACGGACGAAATGCCGCTAATAATTTTGCCCGACATGCTAATGATCTTGCCAGCTCATCGCCTTATATACAGCATAGATATTTCGCGGAGGAGCGTCAGTCGATTAGTTCGACCCCAGTGCTCAACGGGTACTTATTTTATCTACTCCGAAAGGATGAAAGGTCAAGTCAACTTCGACGGAATTTGAACTCAGAACGTAAAGACGGAGGAAATGCCGCTAAGCATTTTGACCGATATGCTAACGATTCTGCCAGCTCACTGCTTTGAAAAGAGCATAGACATTAAGGAGCCAACAAAGGAGCCCCGTACACCGTCGTTCGCAATTACAAACAAATCAACCTCGTGTCATACTACGATACCACCTTTAAGTGTTCACTTGAACAAATCGATTCCAGTACATATTTTTATAAGTCTGCTGCATAATTTATCGATTTCTTATGTCGAACCACTAAATTATGTGGATGTAAACAAACCAAGTTCAGTTTGCCAAGCAGTTTTTTTTTTATTGCGATACGTATTTTATTTATGAATGAAGCAGAGAAGGAAGGAACGTTGTACATGGTTACTTGAAATAACAGACAAGTTTCCCCCAAGTCACACCTTTGCTGTGCTACAAAAGGGTGGTTATATTGGTAATATTTAAAAGATAATTTCACCTTTGCTGGAAGAAATATGAATGTATTAATTTGTTCAAATTAGGGCTGTTAAGGGGCTGCTCATTTATCGCTTACTTGTTTTAGCTATTGGACTACGGTCATGCTGGGGTACTGTCTTGAAAGGGTTTAGTTGAACAAGTCGATCTCAGTACATACTTTTATTAGTGTGGTATTCTAGCGATTTCTTTCGACAAAATTTTAGGTTACAGGAATGTAACCAAGGTACACACACACACACACACACACACACACACACACACACACACACACACACACATTACGGGCTTCTTTCAGTTTCCGTCTACGAAATTTACTCACAAGGCACTAGTCGGCTTAAGGTGCCGCGTAGTAGGACTGGACTCGAAGCTAGGTGGTTGCAAAGCAAACTTCTGAAATCAAACAGCCATGCCTGCGCTTAACAACAACAACAACAACATTTCATAATCAATTCCAGATTAAATGATGGGGGACGATATACGAGGTGGTGCTGAAAAATTCCTGGCTTTAAGAGTGTCGCGAAGGCCTGATTGCTGGCCCAACCTTCCGCGTTCTTTTACAGGGCTCAGAAAAACTGAAGGACCGCTGCATTAAGTGTGTGAATCTGAGAGGGAATGTGGTGAATAAAATCATAATTAACTGAACCTCCTACATATATACGAAGGTGAGTCAAAAAGTAATGTCATTTTGTTTAGGGCAGGTATAATTACTAACACAAGAATATGTATCACCTTATTCTTAAAAGTGCAGTGCAGTGCAACGTACCCGGAAAGACGCGGTTATAAAACGTACTTTTTAACCAGAGTCCATTTAGAAGTATATTATGCTTAAGTAGTTCACAGAACCCATTTAATTAACCTTAATAAATTTTTCTTCTTCTGTGCTGGATTTAAACAGTCTTGATTATCTTCAGGTGTCTAATTCTATGCACACGTGCTCACACACTCACACATTTGCAGGCATACACACACATATTACACACATATATATATATAAACAAATAAATTTACATACACACACAACATCCAAGCATACATATACGTATACGTGTAGGCACTCATAAATATACACATATGTTTGGCAGTGTTTTGGGGAATATGTAAGTAAGAATGTAGATAGAAACAAAAAAATAATACTCATAGTAGTTATTTTTTTTCTAACAACATAAATAAGCAGGCTTATGATCAAGAACGCTGTGACCATAACCACCTTTTTCCCCCTCAGGTATACTGTGCATAAAACTACATTATCCAACGGAACCTGTTTGTTTTTCTTTAATTTTACAATGATTGGTATGGTCTGAAGCCGATTCAACTCATATTTCTTGTAAGCTAAGCGACCACTTACATATTGCTTTGCAGGTCACAGAGTTAGATAGGATTTCATAAAAAAGAAGGATGAAGTGTTGTAAGGGTATTTTTTCATATGTGTACTATCTTATAATTTAATTTTGATTTATTAATTATAGAATGTTGGTGCTTAAATTTATTTCTAACCACATCTATAAAGCATAGAGGTGAAAGATACATAAAGACTACTACAAGAAAAAAATTGGGACTAGCATATAACACTGAATATCTGAAAATAACATATATATGTGTGTGTGTATATTTGTGTGTGTGTGTGTGTGTGTGTGTGTGTGTGTGTGTGTGTGTGTGTACTTTACTAATTTAGTATTGAAATCCATCTTATATATCTCTACGATCTAAATTAAGTTGCTAATTTAATACTTCCATAATTGAAAATGTAATATATAACATGAGGTTACAAGACCGAAGATCTTATATGTCCTAGGTTGCTAGTATATCGATTACGCCACCTACGAATCTACTGTGAATATATATACATATATATATTTATATATATACATATATTTATATATAGAGAGAGAGAGCTTGATATATATATATATATATATATATATATATATATATATATATA
>NC_068981.1:148965521-148969239 GCF_001194135.2 Octopus bimaculoides
GAGAGAGAGAGCTTGATATATATATATATATATATATATATATATATATATACATAGAGAGAGAGAGAGAGAGAGAGAGAGAGTGAGAGATACCATTAACTAAATATATTAAATATATTCAGAAGAGAAACACATGTGCACAAACATATAAATATTTATATACTTATATATATATATATATATAAACAAATAAATTTACATTGTCTTGTAGCATAAAAAATGCAGCATATGCAGGGGAAAATACAACTTTTTTTCTCCTGATGGAGAAAGCCGGTCTTATGGTAATGTCACCATGCGACTGGTTGCATATCTATGACTTTTTGTACATTCCATCAGCTAATTATGAACATTACAATTCTTACGTAATTTGGAGCTTCCAGAAACAGTTATCGAGGTAAAAAAAAATGTATGCATATTCCCCTTAGTTTTCTGTATTTTCTATGCTTCATATAAAAGTAAATTTATTTGTCTATATATATATATAAACATCTATATCGTCCGAATATATATAGTTAGTTGTATATATGTCTTTCTGTCTTCTGTCTCTTTCTCTATATATATTTATACACACACACATATACTTATTTGTGTGTGTGTGTGTGTGTGTTTGTGTGTATGCATATCTATGTATATGTCAAACTCAATCTTGTTTATCTGCCTTACTATCTCCATATCATCTCACCTGGATTTCTCTTACCCCGTGGACCCAGTCCACGGCAAAGACTTTAGGGTTGATGTTCAAATCATTGGAACACTACTACGTGTTTTCTATAATGAGCATTTTAAGCTCTCGACTTTTGACTCTATCTATCTATCTATCTATCTATCTATCTATCTATCTATCTATCTATATATCTATCTATCTATCTACCTACCTACCTGCCTACCTACCTATCTGTCTGTCTGTCTGTCTGTCTGTCTGTCTTTCTGTCTGTCTGTCTGTCTGTCTGTCTTTCTGTCTTTCTGTATGTCTGTCTGTATACATATACACACACACATATATATCTATATACACACACACACACACACACACATATATATATATATATGAATGTCTATATGCATATATGAATGTCTTTTCGTATGTGTATATGGGTGTGTATATGTGTGCATATTTCATTCTTCAATTTCAGTACTAGATCACATGGTATCTTCATCTTTTCATGCGTAGAAACATACCATACTTCTCAGGAGAGACAAACATCCAACTTTCGGGAATGATGAAGGCACAACGACGCGTTTTCTATAATGGATCAAATGAGATTGTAAAGGTTAGCATTATCATACTTGAAACTTTAAATACATTTATATAGAGAAGTTTCATAGCGCCATTCTGAGTCTCTATTGCTGTGCAATTATCTCTGGGAGAATTGAAACTCTTTTCCCTCTATATAATGCAACAGTCCCACTTTCTATCTTCATAAAAGTATTTCTAAGTGCTCCAGTACAGCTAATAGTGACATAAAAGGATATATATCATTTAGAGAATATCTCTTTAAGTGAGCAGCAATCTTGTAACATACGTCATCATTCGACACAGAAAGACACTCTACCGCTTCAATATGTAGATGTATTTGAGTTATACTTGTATTTTTTAATGCTATTTGCAGCAAAGAACAAAAAATCAAACTTCCATTTACAGGAAACTTGATATTGCGAGGTGCTAATGAATGTTTTGCTTTTATATTTTCATGTTCCTACCTAATTAAATTGTTTGAATAGTCGGTAGCGTGAAACTCAGTCTTACAATACAGTATACACTCACTTTATGCATTGAACAATTTTAGCCATATGTGTCTGTGTGCATCTGTGCGCGCGTGTGTGTTTATATGCTTGTGTATGTACAACACTTCACAACGCCCAGTTTTCCTTATAGTGTTGAATTAATTAAGTTAATGCATGTTCCTTAAAATTATCAGATAAAAGTTACATAAAAAAAGCAAAAACAATAACTCGTTAGCACTTTATATCAATTTTTAGCGACTAATATTTCTTCATCTGAAGAAAAATACGAAGCACATAAAGAGTAATAAAAATTCCCTATGAGATTGTAATGGTTAGCATTATTATACTTCAAACTTTAAATATATTTATATAGTGAAGTTTCAAAGCGTCATTTTGAGTCTCTACTGCTGTGATATTTTCCCTTTTCCCTCTATATAATGCAATTGTATTGAGTTTCCCAATCCAAAATTATATTAAATTTCCCAATCACAAAGCTTAGGCTGGTATAAGGCTTTGAGTGAAAATATTTGTCCAAGGTGCCACGCAGTCGGATTAAAACTCATGCTACTTATTTGCGAAGGAGATTTGTTAGACATACAGTCTGTCCATGGTATACGAACATTTTGCCGATGAAAAACTACAGCTACATCCTTTGAAATGCTGGTTTTTATGTTCTTTGATAAGAATGAAATTTGTGTTCTGTCAGGGAATCTATGAAAAACAGTAACTCATACAACTGAAAATAATCAGTTTCATTGCTTGGAAAATGAAAATATATATTTGTACTTGGCTTCTTAATTCGCCAAGTAGAATTCTGTTTGGAATAGTATATCTCATGCATAAAACTATAAACAATAGCATGAAAATATTGGGTTAAAAACCGTTTTGAACAGAAAAAGTAGGAAACTGTCCCGTGGGCCTGCATTCGACTTTTACTGTCAAAATGTTTACATACTAATAGATCTATGTATTTGCTTCGAGATATACTATTACAAAACGTATTAGTTCACGTACTCTCAAAAGTTTATAAAATTCTTATGACGTTAACAAATTAGGATATCAATATATTTGCAGATACTTGCCTAGCTGCTTCTAACGGTGCTGCCAGGTAGAGTTTGCATAGAGCTAGTGAAGTTTTTATTTTATGAGTTAACTGATTTTAAGTAATATAGGAACTGGAAAATATGTAGCATATGGATGTGAAGTAGGTATCATAGATAAAGCATAGGCCAACGACGATCTGATAGATCCTGAGATGATAATGGCTTGGAATAGGTTGCGTTTGGAGTTAAGAAAGAAACCATGAATATTTGGAATGTCTATGTATGATCAAAGTTGCGTTTAGGACTTGATGGTGGAAAGAAGTGAGGTTCATTAGGCATTCTGTTCATGCACCGGTGGCACAAATGTGGGACGACACAGGAAGCCAAGAAGGGTTAGGAACATTGGAGTCATCGGGGAGGAGAGAAAGAAAATGCAAGATAAATATTCTCAGTACAGGAAAAAGTGTGTTCGAAGAGCTGTTACTGTTAGAAGAAATTTGAGAGCGCCAGTGGGTATATAACCAAATGTATATATTGGAAGGATAGGAGCAACACATTGAACTAGAACGTTTGAAAGTTTTTTGTTATTGATATCCAGGTGAGAAAGTTGAGACTGAAAATTACATATACGCAGATACTACGCATTGGAGTGAAGTTTAGTGTAAAGACTGTAGCCTTGACGGCAGACTTGGACTATAGGACTAAGGTTTGAAAAATTTGTTTCCATTGGAACAGAATGCATGGTTTGCGTATTAGAAAGATTACGTGTGAATCTAGGTTGGATCGGAGACCTTCGAATTTATAAAAGATGTGGGTTTTGACATTCAAAGACATAGAAGATATCGGTTAGCTGTGAGGTCGCGATAAACTGGTTCAAATGTCAATAATTTGAAAAATGGTTTTTAAACTTCATTATTTAACAGTTCTAATCTGATATTTGAATGGTAAAA
>NC_068981.1:148970818-148971273 GCF_001194135.2 Octopus bimaculoides
CACACACACACACACATATATATAGAGAGAGAGAGAGAAAGAGAGAGAGAAAGCGAGAGAAAGAGAGAAAAATATATATGTATATGTATATACATATGTTCATATGTGTAATATGCTCATGTACTGAGTTTTATATCTTATGCATAAATGCAGATGTTTATATTATATAGAAACTTACAAATACATATTTGATAGCTATATATTATGTGCGTATATATGTACATGCGATTATGCATATATAGATATACATGTCTATCTATCTATCTATCTATCTATCTATCTATCTATCTATCTATCTATCTATCTATCTATACTGTATATTTTTTTACTCTTTTATTCAGCCATATTCATGAATATACTGAAGCAATGAAATAATTTCATAAAGGATATGTATTTGCTTCTTGAATACACACGAGCCCCTTACACAACCGAAATAGCACACACACGCATACACA
>NC_068981.1:148972040-148972725 GCF_001194135.2 Octopus bimaculoides
TATATATCCACACACACACTTATAAATGTACTTATATATAGACACATTTGTCAGGGTATTTTATACTTTTATTCAGTCCGTATTTTTCTGAGTAAATATACAAACATACAACGTATCATGGAAACAATAAGCAATACATTATGGAAATCATTATCATTGGAATTGTATACAAAGCGAAAGTTATCAGAAGATATACACCATTTTATTCTGTTTACCTGAAAAACACTTTGAAAGAAAGAATTATGATTATAACTTACATATTTCCCTCACCATATATTGTAAACATTTTATGGACTTGCATTATATAATGGGCATATACATATGCATATATAAATCATATGTTGCTTGATTTAGATAAATATAAAGATAGAGAGATTAATACGTAGATATACATACATCCATACATGTATGCATGCGTACATATTTAGGTTCACACATATACATCAAAGAGTGTGATGCGGTTAAATATTTTATAACAGCAATGAATTTATACAGTAATGAATTTATGAAATATCTATTCATATCACGATTACTTGTGTATATGCATGTATGTATGTATGCATGTATGCATGCATGTATGTATGTATGTTGTATGTACGTATGTGTGTGTGCATGTATGTATATATGCATATGGATATATATATATATATATATATATATATATATATATATATATATATATATA
>NC_068981.1:148972812-148974123 GCF_001194135.2 Octopus bimaculoides
CATGTATATGTATGTATCTCATCTTCCTATTTCGAACACAGAACTGGAAGTTTTTTCTCTTGAAAGAATTAAGCAAACTACTCAATGTTAGCAGAAAAAGGAATCAAATTCCACCCCATATTATATATAAATAAATAAAAATTGAATGACGTGTGAAAATTAAAGGAATTGTAACATATATTAAATTTGACATGTATTAAATTACATATGCATATTCTATATATCGTCTCTACAAAATCGGATCCATATTTCTAGAGAACCGATGTTGTTTCTTTATATCATATGTGATGGATTTTGATGAAAGTGCAATGCCTATGGCATCTGCATGCCATCCCAAACAAGCGTGGCTGATAGTATTGAATAATGATGTCATCTAAACTGTTGCAAATCGCTATTTGCAGGTAAGACATCAGCAGGTGAAAATTCCAGCGTACAGATGTACTGGGAAAGAAAGATTGAACACTGCTGGTGGTATGGGGCTCGTTGAGAGGGATCAGTCCGTGTGATGAGAAGAAGAGATATAAATAAATCTGGAATGCTTGAGTGGAGGAATCACAGAAAATGCAAGCTTCAGGAAGCAGAGTTCATTCTAGTAACGGTAGAAATGGCATAGTGAAGAGACTGCACATTTGTGATCTTATTATTGGAGGGAATTGGTCACTGATTTTATGCCAGTCAGTCAAGTGGCCTATCTACACATGTTGTCTTGTATACCTTGTGTCTACATCACCAGCAGCGCTCAAGTCATGTCAGTAATGTCCTATTTTGGGCCACACCTGAGTTTGTAGAGGGATGAAACATTTTCTGTTCCTTGAGAGAAGGATCAATCTCTGGGATGCGCTCCAAGTTTTGCTAGTCCTAACTAAGAGATCGGTATATATTTATGTGTATGTAAATTATATACATATATATGACTTCCATTAGCAGTCGATACAGTGAATAGTATGCGGGTGTTTATATTCGTACACGTGAGCTTTATCTCAGTTTCTTAAATTGCAGATCTAATTTGACCAGCAGAAAAAATGGAAGACCTATATACTTTCTAGATACTCTGTCTTCAGAACCAAACGTTAAAAATATAACTTAGAAAGGAACTACAACACAAATAATATTCATGAATAGGTAATGGATATAGAAAGAATATTTCCATGTGCATATATATATATACATAGATGTATGTATGTATGTATGTATGTATGTATGTATGTATGTATGTATGTATGTATGTATGCATGCATGTATGTATGTATGTATGTATGTATTTATGTATGTATGTGTGCGTATATATATATATATATATATATATATATA
>NC_068981.1:148974360-148975459 GCF_001194135.2 Octopus bimaculoides
TATATTTATATATATATTTATATATATGTATATTGATATATGTATATTTATATATATTGATATATTTATATATATATTTCTATATTTATATATATATTTATATATATGTATATTGATATATGTATATTTATATATATTGATATATTTATATATATATTTCTATATTTATATATATATTTATATATATGTAGATTTATATATATGTGTATATTTATGTATATACATATATATACTTATAAATATACATACATACATACGCACGCACACACATATATATATGCATGTATGCACAAGGAAATGATGTGTGTATATGTATCTATTGGTGTATGTTATATAATGCATATCTGTCTCTGCAAATATTTGCATATCTATCTATCTATCTATCTATCTATCTATCTATCTATCTATCTATCTATCTATCTACCTATCTATATCTAGATAGATAGATAGATAGATAGACACAGATTGACAGAGCGTGAGGGAACTAAAAAACATTAAAAAGAATATACAAAAATAGATTCATGCCCATGGATTTGATGTGTATAATATGTATATTTAATTTACCGTATTTATCTTTATTACCATGAACACGTGACAAACATTTGAAGCAATATAACGGTTTCGTAAACACGTCATATATTATATTATGTATATAAGTGTGTGTGCGTACATATATCGAGTTCGGTTCATATATACGTATATATATATATATATATATATACACTCATGCATATGCATATATATCTTTTGGTATACGCACATCAGTACGTATATGTTTTTTCCTAACATTTATATAAATTAGATGAATACTGAAAATAAAATTTAAATATATGACGATTAAACAAATAAATAAATGAATAAACAACAAACAAAACAACACAATCAAATATAAAATGGATAAACATATGCATGTACAGAATGGGTATATGAAATACTAATTGCGGAAAGTAAAAAAAACCCAAAAGTTATTGAAAACAAAACAAAACCTTCTTACAGATGTAAAATAAATATAACTCTGTAAACATAATCACTGCAATAAAATATTTAATGTACATGAACTGAGACATTATATTCATATGAGTATGGAAGTGGGATGTAT
>NC_068981.1:148975918-148977649 GCF_001194135.2 Octopus bimaculoides
TATATATATATATATATATATATTTATATGTATATATGTAGAATGTAATTATATAGCTATAAATGTATTTATGAATATATATATATATAATATATATACAGAAATACATATATATATATATATATATATATATATATACATACACACAAACATATGTACACACTTGTGCGTGTTTGCGTTTGTATATGCGTGTATGTATATACTCACCAGCACGCACACGCACGCACGCGCACGCACGCACGCACACGCACGCACAAACATTTGTACTATATGTGTGCGTGAATGTGCGCGTGCATATGTGGTTATATTCTCTCATACGTATGCGTCTGTATGCACGTGTATGTACTTATGCATATACATCGACGCATGTACATATATACATGCATGAGGATATGTGGATGTGTGTTTGTGTGTGCGTCTATGGGTATATATATATATATATATATATATATATATATATATATATATGTTTACATTATAATAGGCGCTCATGAATATTTGGTGCATGTTTATATTTATGTATAACATGTAATACATATACAATATATATACATATGCAGTATATATACATATGCAGTATACATATGCATATACCTATACGCATATTTATACATAATAACATAAATACTTCGTGCATATGTATGTTTATAAATATGTAATATATGTATCTGTATATGTGTGTGTATTTGTGTGTGTGTTGTATAAATATGCATATACATATAAACATATCTATTTATATATATGCGCATATTTAAGTAAATTTATATACGTATATCTATATGTATATTCATATATTTTATTTGTTTGTTTACATATGATCGAGCATAATTACAAGTGTCTCTTTGTGCGCGCGTGCATGCGTGCATAAATATACATACATGGATATATCATAAATATATTTTTGTAAATATCAATTCGTATCATCGTTTGCGGGGCTCTTGTGTGTATAAGTCTATGTAAAAGTACACAGCGCACATGCATACGCACACATAAATAATAGTTACGCAGAGACTTTGTAACACACACCCTCCCAACTAAACGTAGACATCTCCACTTACCGTTGTCATTTCGTTCCGCGTCACATCCCCGAGCGTTGCCATTGGCGACCAGCGCCATTTGCTGCTGCTGCTGCTGCTGCTGCTGCTGTTGATGCTGTTGTTGCTGATGCAGATGCTGTTGTTGCTGATGCTGTTGTTGTTGTTGTTGGTGGTGATGGTGTTGTTGTTGCTGTTGCCTATTAAGTAAAGTTGCCACCACCCGTGGACTGTGGGTGGCGGCGTTAGCGAACATAGTTGCAGTAGCACAGTTGTTTCGAGGTAGTTCCTGGAGGTCCAATATGTGGCTAACAGAGAAATTGGCCTTGCTGTTCGGCACCGAGGTGAGATAAGAATGGCTTTTGTCAAAAGCAACTGAAAACGAGTCGTTAGCGCCTTGCGCTGACAAGTTGTAACTACTCATAGTAAAAAGTATTGGGACGGAAATAACAGCTCACACCAGAGGCTTCTGTAGTAATCAGTGCAAGAATGAAGTAAATTAAATAAGATTAGATTCAACCAAGACCATTCGGGGCGTGGGGTGGATGCGTTTCATATATATATATATAAGTGTACGTGAGTATATGCATATGTGCATATGTATATGTGTGTATGTGTGTATGTATGTATGTATGTATGTATGTATGTATGTATGTATGTATGTATGTATGTATATATATATATATATATATATATA
>NC_068981.1:148978519-148979204 GCF_001194135.2 Octopus bimaculoides
ATATATATATATATATAAATTTTTGCATACATACACACCCACACACGGCCACATATAGCCACACACACACACGAACACACACACACACAGTATTGCCACAGCCTTTGGTGCTGAAGCAGATAAAATAAATAAAAGAAAATATATATCTATAACCACAGACAATAAAAAAGTGCACCCACTGTTATTCACGTGTGCATTGTTAGTATTATAGCATAGATAGTTTTTCCAATATTTCTTACTAAGGACACACAAAACACCATTAACACATATACAAGTAGACACATATAGAAGTCGATACATACATCCACACTCACACTGACGCACTCACGAATACTGGTATATATATTATTATCTCTCTATTTCTATATAAACTGATCGTCGGTAAGCCTTGGCAGCTGAGGTGACAGAAGAGATCTATTTTACGGATGAGATCTAATAAGATAGAAACACGTCCAATGCATCCTGCAGTTGGTTTGAAGTAAAGACCTAGCCTACCCACAGTTTTTTTTTTTTGGTTCACAGATTTTGAATTGGCAGATAGAGTGAGAGTTATCTCCCTTGCTGGTTGTTTTTGTAATTTCATCAGCACTAGCGGGTGATTTTCTATTCTAATTACAACGGTAATCTTATTAACAGATTTGTGTGTGTGTGTGTGCAAGCGCGAGTGCATATATATATATATATA
>NC_068981.1:148981560-148983845 GCF_001194135.2 Octopus bimaculoides
GAACACTTCTCAAAAATAACCTGCAGTTGTTTCCTTCAAAATTCCTACATGCTCGAAATGTACATACATCAAGGTATATTTGTAGAAAATTTCACGAAAAAATATTCATTTTCCTGGAAGTTAAGAGGAATTTAAGTGGAATTTCCGAAAATTGTCTTCCACCCACTCCCAAAACACTTTCACGTGAATGATTGTCTTTACTTGCACGTGTATGCGTTTGAGAGAGCGAGAGAGGAAGAGAGGAAGAGGGGGAGATAGAGAACGGGAGCAATGTGTATGTTGTTGTCACTGAGCGCGTGCGTAAGAACGCCGTTCCAGGTAGAAGGGAAGAAATATAAAAGTTGCTAGAAACAACAGCCAAATCTCCCTTAAATCACACAAAGTAAACGGAATTTAAAACATCTAATTACTGCACTGGAAAGTTCATATCGAGAAAATTTCATTGATGTAAAAATTTTTACGAAAAAGTGGAAAATGTGGATTTCTATAAACTTTTAAAAAGGCTTCACACAGACACACAAGGGAATGGAGATCATAGGCGAGTTACGTAAGCATACTCTCACCCCTACTTCTTTCTCTATATATAAGCAATGGCGGTAGTGGTAGCAGTCGATCTTTATATCGAACCAAGGAAACTAAGTTCCCATCGGTTTTTCAATTTGCTGATATTATCTGTCACCTGTAACACTAACAAGAAGTGTCACTATTTTTGGCCACGGGTGTTGGGTTGGGATTGGGACTCAGAAGACACAGAATCAGAATAGATATCGCAAATCATCAATTCTGCCACTCCACTAACCCAAAACTTGATTTTATTGATCCCAAAAGGACGAAAGGCAAAGTTGACCACACGGAATATGAACTCAGAGCACAAAGAGTCGGAACTAAATACCACTTGGTATTATATCGAACACTCTAAAAGCTCTATCAATTCAGCATATAAATGTTTGTGCGTGTATGGTGTAAACAATGCAGTGAAGAATTGCATTATTATTTGCAAGAGTCGCGCAGAGCGTTGTTTGTATGTATATTTAATGTGTATATTTCCTTATTTACATCTGTATCATAGTTTCACGCTGCCATCCATTTGGATTCTGGGGCAGCAGAGGACTTTCATAACACAAGGTCCTTTTCTAAACCAAAAATGTAGATAATTACACTTAAAGATTACAAAAGCAACTTTACCAATGGGTTAAAATGTAGCCAATTAAACAATCAGCACTGCACAAAGTAAACCAGGCCACATCACACACACAAAAAGTTAAACTACATGCTAAAACAGTCCTTCACAAAATTATACACAGAAAATCACTACCGTTGTGATAAATTAGTTTAGAAATATAAAGTTTAAAGGCCAATTAAAATATTTCTAGTTTGACGTCATAAAATTTAACCAATCTATTACCAAATCCTCTTCTACGAGTATAAAGCCACGCAATTCGAATCCAATTACAGTCTAGAAAGTGTATGACGTTATCGGCATTTTCTTTTATTTAATCACAAAGAATGCTGGGTCTAGAAAATTCTAGAGAAGTGTTCAGCATATCCTTGGTTAGCTACGAAAGTACAGAGTGGGTGATGTCATAGAGTCTATTTTCTTTTGAAAGAACAATATAATCAATAATGATATCATAAGACTGAACAGAGACGACAGCCTAATGGATTTTAGAATATAGAGTGAGTAGACAAATGATACATTCGTAAAACAGATATTAGCCTTTATCGAAAAGTTTTAATTAAGATATCAAAAACTAACTCAGAATTTACCGACATTTAGAATACAACAATGAAGATTACTCCAGGTTTCTAAGAAGCGCAAATAAAATCTAACCCTCATATATACACATATTCAAATTCAAACTGTCCATCAAATTTTATAAATCAAATTGTTATAGAAATTTGCAAACGTAAACTCAATCTTATATAAATCAAATAAAAATGCTGTATATGACTATATGACTATCTCTGCTAAAAATCCATTTATAATGAGAATAAATATATCGATATGTGCTATAAAGCAGTTAATCGACGCATTTAGAAGCTGCTTTATTTCATTTCCAAGTAATACTAAATATTTATTGTCAAGTACTTGGGAATTAAGTCCCTTTTGCTAAAGCATTTCAGTAAAAGATTTCCTTTTGTTTGTTTTCCTAAATAATATACTTATTCACACACGCGCGCGCGCACACACACACACACACACACAAACACACACACACACACGTAGACACACACACGCAGACAAACACACAACACACACACACACACACACACACACACACACA
>NC_068981.1:148984349-148985813 GCF_001194135.2 Octopus bimaculoides
ATATAGATAGATAGATAGATAGATAGATAGATAGATAGATAGAGATAGATAGATAGATAGATAGATAGATAGATAGATAGATAGATAGATAGATAGATAGATAGATAGATACTTGCCCAGTTTCTTGGAATACTCCTTTAGCATCAAGAACTGTGAAAAGCTCATTTGATGTTTTGCTGCTGTTACCTGTGTACAGGTAATGCTCTAAGGGTACCGGCATTTTTGAGGTACTGATCACATAAAGCTTTCGCTTCTTGGTTTTCCTACAATAGAAAAGAAGAATATTGTCTATTTGTTTCTTTTTATACCTGATCTTCGTTACTGATCTTCTATAAGAGTGAAGTAGTATCCAACAATTTGCCATTTCTACATAAGAAACCCAAGAAGTAAACATGCAGTAATAAATTTTGAAAAACAGAGTTTATTTTAATGAGATACATGTTGAAATCACCTGAAGAGACACATCTACACCAAGGGATACACCTAAACGAGTTGTGCAGTATTCCACTTGCGAGGGATAAATGCTAGATGGGTCAAAATGATTGTAGTGACCAATAAAGATTCTCATATATTCCATCTTCTGTCTGTCTCTCCTTAATATTATATATATATATATATATATATATATATATAGAATGAGGTATTTTTGCCTCTTGGCTGAAACAGCTGTAAGATATTATCCCAATTTCTATTGCAGTATGTTATATTTTAATAATTACTGATATTTTTCTTCTGTCTTGCTATTTGCTGTTGTCTATATCCTACAGGATTTCTTCTAAGCATTACCTACCACTTTTGTCTTTTGGCCTTAAGGCTGTATTTTGCTCGTTTCATCTTTGTCCATCATCCAAAATTACATTTGTTTTCTTTACTTTCACATGCCTTCTCTGTGTTGTTTTATTTGCTTGAGTCCCAATTCTCTGCATATTTTGCAAGCACCACCAACATGGGAAGCCTCAGTCATATCATTAATGGTGCAAAACTGAGTATTACCATTTTGGTTGATAACTAACGAAGAATTAGGGACCCTCTGTATCTTATACATATATATATATACTCTTACTCTCTTTTACTCTTTTACTTGTTTCAGTCATTTGACTATGGCCATGCTGGAGCACCGCCTTTTTAGTCGAGCTAATCGACCCCAGGACTTATTCTTTGGAAGCCTAGTACTTATTCTATCGGTCACTTTAGCCGAACCGCTAAGTTACGGGGACGTAAACACACCAACGATGTTGGGGGGAACAAACAGAGACACACAAACATACACACACACACACACACATATATACATACATATATACGACAGGCTTCTTTCAGTTTCTGTCTACCAAATCCACTCACAAGGCTTTGGTCGGCCTGAGGCTATAGTAGAAGACACTTGCCCAAGGTGCCACGCAGTGGGACTGAACCCGGAACCATGTGGTTGGTAAGCAAGCAAGCAAACATATATATATGTATATA
>NC_068981.1:148985986-148987771 GCF_001194135.2 Octopus bimaculoides
TGTGTGTGTGTGTGTGTGTATAACAAAACAGGAGGTGCATTTCCACGCAGGAAAAAATATGGGTAAATTTGTTGTTGAAAATCGACCTAAATTTGAAAAACTTGTAATTGTTTTTAAATGAATTTATTTACATATATACCAAACTAGTTTCAACAATAATTTTGTTTATCAATGGTAAAAATTAAAAATTATGAATTAGAAAAACATGTTTAAAAGTTTCAATGTTTACAAGTTTTAATGATATGAAATATGTTTTAAATGTTCAAAACATTCAATATTATAAAAAAATGTGGATCATCTTGTTTAAATGCACAAAATTGAATAGTGTTAGTAGTGATTGATTAAAAATGTGGATTATTAAAGTTTCCCTTTTTTCCTCCCTTTTAACTCAGTATGACCGAAACTTTGAGGATTCACATTTTTTATCGATCACTACTAACACTATTCAATTTTTTTACATTTAAACAAGATGATCCACATTTTTTATATTATTAAATGTTATGAATATTTAAAACATATTTCATATTATTAAAACTTGTAACCACAAAAGAAAATAATGTTCTCCAGGGAAATTCAGCGCACATCAGAACATGAACAAGACAAATGACAATATACAAAAGATAAAGAATTAGTCGTAGACCAGGTTTCGCGCATTAATGGATTAATGTAATTTTTACGTACATAAACCCATCCGAGGCTCATCGGTACGATCGTTCGATACAAATCAGAATTTGCAGAACAATACACGGATTGTCTACATACAGTTAGACATGTGTACAGTTCTACTGATTACATTGGAGTTGATGACCGTTGATGATCGATTTCTAGCGTAAAGGATGTCCACTTAGTGGTCATCCATTCTCACATGTATGTAATATAATTTTTTTGAATTTTCAGAATTTTCTTTATGCTAGGCCACTGGTTTTAAATTGGTGCTAATTAATTTAATATCCAATTTATCACCCTTATTATTATTTAAATTTTAATAATTATGTTCTCTAGCCGGCAAACGGTTACTGTAGTGAATTATCTTCTGCGAAATTGTTTCCGGTGTTTAACGCACCCTTATTATATATATATATATATATGGATAGATAGGTAGATAGATAGATAGATAGATAGATAGATAGATAGATAGATAGATAGATAGATAAAACTTGGAAAAGGATGCGTGGCGTTCGATCACATAATAATATAAATAATATATAAATATATGCATATATACATACATATATGCACATACCTACATATATATGTATATATACATGCATATATGGGTACAGGACATAAAAAAAACGTTAAACACAATGAGAAACGAGAACATAAAAACGATAACATAGAAAACGAACTTGTTTTCGAACAACAAAAAAACAAACAGAGAAACGAGACATGTAACATAAAGAATATTCCCCTTTATCAGTTGTCCCTGTTTCATCTACTCCGCGTTTCGAAGGTAAGGACAAGACGTGACTTCGTTGAAACAGTCCTTCCCGCAAATCAAATTCAATAAAATTTGGGATATTTTGCGGAGGGTAAAATTGGTAACAAGTACAGCACAGTGAGAACAAGACAGTAAAAACAAACGGTGAGGGCTGTTGAGCCAAAACGATGGGAAAATTATTATGAACGCTAGGAGGACGAGCCATGAGAGGAGACAGGCAATAGCACGTCTTTTCTTTAGGAAAGATATGAACAGAAAAATAGATCCCCTTTCGTCATGTGTCAGCGACGAGAGAGTCAAGGAGGAAGAATGAGTGAGAGAGAGAGAGAGAGAGAGAGAGAGAG
>NC_068981.1:148988217-148989409 GCF_001194135.2 Octopus bimaculoides
ATATATATATATATTAATAGTAATATATATATATATATATATTACTATTAAAGGGCATTCATTTATGTTGAAGATAAAAAGAAAGTCTGTCAAAAACTTTGAAGTAATGAATGAACGATTAAAACTCTCGAAACTACGGAATAAATTGAACCCAAATAACTGTTGTAATGTTATAATAGCCATTATAATATGGCTATAATAATTCTAAAATCGTCCCTTCAGATATTCAATTTTCATGTAATTAATTATCTTCTCTAAAATATTCTTTACAATATTCTTTATTATATTTATTTTGTCAGTAATTACTTCAAAGCGTTTACATGATTAATGCTATTCTTTAAGACAGCCTACAAAGTCTTACGCCTGAAACATACAAGCAATGGAGGAAATGAAACAGAACTGCAAGCTTAATTTCTTTGTATGATTTCTTTAAAACTTTAAAAAAATATTGACTTGGCCTCCGAGATAGGAAGTTCATATTATCATTGTTAGCATAAAATAAACCACCATTCAATTCAACTAGGGATTTTTTTCTTCTTAAATTGTGCACTAACAGTTTCCGCCTATTAAAGAAATGGTGTGAAATTCTTGTATTGAAAATACAACTAATTTCAGACTTTTATCATGTAATATGAGCAAATTTAAAATATAAGGTTCAACTACCATCCAGTTATTTATATCTAGTGAGTGTATAAACAAGAACAAATATCGACTTGAAAATCGATGCGTCAATTTACTATTGTATGTGCTCAGCAGCGTATGTATGTACATATATATTCAAATATTTTATTTATTTATGTATCTATTTACTTATTGACTTATATATACATATATTACCTGTATATATTTTTTTTATTCTGTTTACTACTATGTTGTTCAGTCTTTTCCCTTTGCCTTTTTTTCACTCCATCACTTGTCATCTCTTCCTTTTGTCCATTTCTCCATCACTTGCTTGCTTACTTTCAATTTTCTTCTCTAAATACTTATGAATTACCTCGCCATATGTCTAACTTCAGATATTTGATCTCTATAAGAGAATGCAATAAATTCCCTTAATGATCCATTGCAGTTATGCATCCAAATGCTCTTGGAACATCCAGTGCTGAGTTCTAAATAACAGCAGTGGTGAAAGTACGTAGGAACTAAATATTTGCACTGATATTTATTGTTTATGCAAGTATATATATATATA
>NC_068981.1:148989773-148998757 GCF_001194135.2 Octopus bimaculoides
AGAGAGAGAGAGAGAGAGAGAGATTCGCTATGATAGATCGGTAGCCTCTACACCTTCTTTATTTTCTCTCCTTGTTTCTTTCTGTGTTCCTTTCTGTGGAAGAGCGTAGGCTCGAAACGTTAAAGACTTTTTCATTTCCTGAGCGTTATACTAATAAAACGTGCTATTTCCAAATATGTGAAGAGAGCAATTAATTTTCCATTTTTTCCTGTGCAACTCTATATGCAATATCGTTTACCTGTGGTTTTATATTTTATTGTCGAGATTAAGGATAAAATATAGCTTATAATTTTACAACTTATAGAGCTATTGCTGTAGAACGTATCTACCATTTTTCAAATATGACGTAGTGTTTTGCTTGATGTCACCTCATCGTAAACCCTAAAATGTATGACCTTTGTCCCTTTTGAAAAGAAAGTAAACAATATTTTTATGAATTTGCAATTAAAAAATTGCACATATATTTCTGAATGTATCACACACACACACACACACACATAGTTTCACACATACATAACCATGAATATTACGTAAGATGGAACATTAATTTACGCTTGTATATAAACCAAACTTTTAAACTATATAGTAAAGGCAACCTTACACCCACCACCACATTCTCGAGTTAATATATTTCGAAATTAGTAATATAAACCACACTTGATGACATAGATATTTCTTCCGTTTTTTGAAGCATTTTATTAGATTTAATTTCGTTTCATTTTACTTGCATGACACCGAGTAGAAAGTGCTAAAATGTGCCCTAATCTTTTATAAATCATTAATTTACACCGAAAGTACAAAATACTTTATAAAAGAAAATTAAGTCGTTATCTGTTCAAATTAAGCTGTTATTTTTCATAAACCTTAACCTAAGCCGGTTATAATAAACTTGTGGCTTTAAACTTCGGGTGAAAATATTTAAACAGATGAAAAAAAGATTTAGGCATATTTCTTGAAAATACCTAGTTGTTAATTTAATATTATTATTTTAAATATCAAGATTATTATTTTAAACTAAGTTTAAGAATAACATCGGTATTTACTAATGGAGAGAATCAGTGCTAAAAGTAGAGTTAAAACCCGGTTGAATAAGCCGTCAGACGAAACTTAATTCCATTTCAAAACAAATCTATTGTGTGTGTGTATGTGTGCGTGTGTGTACATCTGTATGCGTCTGAATGTATATATTAATGTTTGTCTTTATATGAAGTTATGTATAAGTACAATTAAACTGAGGGAACACACAGTACTTTTCAGTAGAGTACATATATGTTAATTCTAACGAAATTTCGGTTGAACTGATGCAATCAGTCTCATGAGAGCTGGAAAGATGAAACTTCGAGTCGCTACCAAACCTTTGCATTTATAAATTGATATGTATATATGTATGTGTGTATGTATGTATGTATGTATGTATGTATGTATGTATGTATGTATGTATGTATGTATGTATGTATGTATGCATGTATGTATGCATGCATTTATGTATGTATGCATGCATGTATGTATGTATGTATGTATGTATGTATGCATGCATGCGTGTGATTATAAATATATAAGACAAGTTATAGATAATGGTCATTACATATTTTTCCTTTATTACTGCAAATTTGGCTTACAGCTGTTTTCAGTCCAAACCAGCAACTTTTCCTTAGTGGGACTGTTGGCTGTTATGAGCAAGATTATTTGAAGACTGGTAATTGTCCCTGCATGCAAGTTGACTGACGGCAGCTCTACATCTGTGTGTGCATACGTACAGTGTTTTTGTATGTTAATTATGTTTACGTTTACTTATTTTGAGTTACAGTTTATCTTACCAAATTCTTAGCAAGTCGAAGCAGAAATAGTTAAAAAACTAGATTAAGCATTGGCATTTTTATAAGATCGATTAAAAGAGGTAATGGTTGTGGACCAGTGAGTTCCAAGTCGTATGACCATAACATATAAAAGAAAAACAAAGGATGTACACAATGAAATTCGCGAGCAAATTGTGAATACTTAAAAAGTTATATTTATTCACATAGGTGCTGATGCGGCTGTGTGATAAGAAGCTAGCTTCTCAACCACATGGCTCCGGGTTCAGTCCCACCTTGATCGTGTCTTCTACTATATCGTGGCATCTTGGGCAAGTGTCTTTTACTATAGTCTCGCGCCAACCAAAGCCTTGTGAGTGAATTTAGTAGACGGAAACTGAAAGAAACCTGTCGTATATATATATATATATATATATATATATATATATATATTTGCGTGTGTGTGTTTGCCCCTCCCCCCATCACTTAGCGGTTCAGCAAAGTGATCGATAGAAGAAGTAATAGCCTTAGAAAATGAGTCATAGTTGGAGCAGCGGATAGTATGGCTTTTTACTATGAAAGGTAGCTTCTGCCGAGCATGAGCGTTGTTGTAACTTTATTCTGCCCAAAAAGTCGAGTGAGATTTGTTTCCAGGAAACAGTGGAACTGCTTTCAAAATTTTTTGCGATAGAAGTTCATTATTGAACACCAGAGTGCTGGAACTTAATAACAAATGAGGAGGATGACTTATCACCTACGCCGGAGTAGTCAACTGTTTGTGCGAAAATTTCAAGCTCCGTGATCTCACTCAGGATATGTCCAAGTCGTTTATCTTCGTGCAAGGACTTATAGTACCTGAAGATAGAGAAATTCGGGCAAGGATTCTCTCGAAACTGGAGCAAACGAACCAGGATTTATCTCTACAAACCATCGCAGAAGAATATCAGACTATGGTAAATCTTAAACATGATGTGAAAAAAATACAAGATAAAGACTCTGCAAACATTCAAATGTGTCGTACCTGGAAGCACAATCAAAAAAAGTGTCAAGCCCCAATCCGTGTTATGGTTGTGGAAGTCTACACTGCAAAAAGGATTGTCAGAAGCTGGGACATACGAGTTCTCATTGTAGAACAAGACTACGAGGCACAAACACAAAAAGTTCTAAGGTGTTTTCAGCAAAGAGTGATTGCGACAGAAAAGCAAGAAAATTCGTGCATATAAAAATAAATTATATAAATACCAAATTACAGTTAAAGACAGGTAGTGACGTCTCGATTATAAGCTAGGATACTTTAAAAAAATTGGTAAACCGAGATTACGTAAAACAGCAAAAATAGCGCGTGGTGTAACTGGCGATAAATTACATTTCATGGGCAAAACATGTATCGACGTCACATTTCGAGGAGAAATACGCCAAGTAAAATTATTCGTTGTGAATAACATAGTCAATCTATTTGACACAGATTAGTAAGGACTATTTGATTTATGGTACCTCCCCATAAACCTTTACTGCAATAACGCAAATGATTGTTTCGTTAAAAACAAGTCTTCGGAAGAACTGAAGAGAAAATTGAAAAGATGTTTCCACAAGTGTTATCAGAGGATTTAGGTCTATGTAGAAAGACGGAAGCCTATTTCCAAGTAAGCGAAAATGCTGTACCTATATTTAAAGCAAACAAAAAAGTACCGTTCGCGGCAATTAAAACCGTAAATGAAGAGTTGGACAGACTCAAAAAGAGTGGAGTCATCAAAATGGTGGATTACTCGAAGTGGGCGGCACCCACGGTATGTATTAAAAAAAATAATAGGATTAGACTGTGTGCCGATTTCTCTACATGGTTGAATGACTGCTTAAAAACATACCACCATCCACTCCTGACTACAGAGGACATATTTTCAAAGTTAAATGGTGGAAGATTTTTTCCAAATTAGATCTGGTTAAAGTCTGTTTACAGATAAAAATAAATGAAAAATGCTCAAAGTATTTTTCAATAAATACACACAGATGATTGTACAGATGCACACGATTACCTTTTGGATTAAAAGTTGTACCAGCAATATTCCAGCAAATCATGGATACTATGTTATCTGATTGTGAATGTGCAATCCCGTACGTGGACGATATTTTGATTAAGAGTAATTCTCGTGAACAGAATGTGGAACGCATAAAAGCTGTGTTTAAGAAAATTAAAGTTTTTTGGATCACTTTGAGTGAAGAAAATTGCAAATTCTTTCTACCCCAAATTAAGTACCTAGGACAAATAACTTATAAAAGTGGTAGACGTCCTGACTCGTCGAGGGCAGACGCAATAAGGAATATGCCTCCGTCGACAAATATTCTAACTTTGCAAGCATTTCTTGGGCTGGCAAACTACTACTAAAACTATGTTCCTAATATGTACAAGTTAAGAGCTCCATTGAACGATTTATTAAAAAAAAAGGAGTAAAATGGAATTGGTCCTCGAAATGCCAGAACACTTTTGAAGAGAGAAAAAATTCTAATCTCAGACCTGTCGTTAGCACATTACATTCCAGAAATCGACATCATTATAGCATCTCTATGTTTCCGAGTATGGATTAGATGCAGTTCTACTTCATAAATACAAAGATGGAAGTACAAAACCAGTGGTTCACGTTTCGCGCTCGCTAATAGCAGCGGAGAAGAGATATAGTCAAATTGAAAAGGAGGCCCTAGCAATTATTTTTGCAGTTAAAAAATTTCACAGTTTCTGCATGGCAAAAGTCTTTTTATTGCAAACAGATCATAGACCTTTGCTGTCTAATTATGGGTCTAAAAAGGGGTTACCGACTCATACTGAGAACCGCCTGCAACGTTGGGGTATAATATTACTAAATTATAATTTCAAAATGCAAAACATTCCATTGAAAAAAAATCAGTCATGCGGACTGCCTTTCGAGATTAATTCCAAAAAATATGGAACCACTAGAATAGATTGTTACAGCCGCACTGCAAGCAGAAAGTGAAATTAAAAGTGTTATGTCGAACGTTATTCAAGAACTACCAGTGACTTCTCAAGATATAAGAATGAAAGCTGTTGGCGATGAGTATATTAAGAAAATGATAGAAACTTTTTAAAATGAACAGAATAAAAATTCAGATGGCAGTAGTTTTCCAATTTGCGACGATATTCTAGTGTATGCCCAAAGAGTGATGGTTCCAACTACATTACAAAAAGGTGTATTGCAACAATTTCACAGCGGACATCCATGAATGGAAAGGATGAAAGCTCTGATGAGGAGATATGTGTATTGGCAGTCTATGGACCGAGATATCGAAAACTTGAGAACTGCCGAGGTTGCGCGCTCGCGGTCAAAGTCCCGCCGGTCAATCATCAATCGTGGCCAGAGACAGAGAACCCATGGTCTAGGTTACAAATTGACCATACTGGACCGGTAAACAGTGCTTACTACCTAATCGTAGTAGATAACTGTACTAAGTGGCCTGAAGTTTGTAGGTGCTATAGACCAACCTCTAAGACAACCATAAAGTTCTTATACTAATTGCTTGCGAGATACAGTGCCCCTGACACGCTAGTTTCAGACAACGGAACGCAGTTTTCTGAGTATGAATTCAAGAACTTCTGTGAAAGGCATGCGATAAAGCATATTTTCACTCCACCCTACCACCCAAGGTCAAACGGGTAGGTAGAAAGGTTTGTGGACACTTTTAAAAGAGCGTTAAGAAAAGCGAGGAATGAATTAAGTAACGACGAAGCACTGAGAAATTTCTTAAGAATACACAGGGTGACCCTCAATCTGAGTCCAAATTTAGAGAAGTCACTCGCAGAATTGATTTTGCAAGAAGAATAAAATCCATTTTTGATAAGCTATTACCAGAGAAAAGAAGGCGTAAAGGAAATACGAAAGAGCCAACGAAATACGTCGAGATAGGTGATAAAGTGCATTTCAAAACCTATAGAAAGGGTAAAGAATGCTGGGAAGATGGCCTTGTTACCAGAAAAATTAGAAATATGATTTATCTAATTAAAGGGTCATACGGTGAACATAAGAAACATATAGACAAACTAAGGAAGAGGCATCTCCAAGATTAGGAAGAAATTCCCATGGAAGTATTCTGTGAAATATTCGATGTACCGGTACCAAAAGTAATAGAGTCTCGTAGAATCATCATGAGAAAATGAAAGCAGACCGAACACCTTGGGATAATGCCTAGGCGAAAGAGATGCTAAAAACAATTCAATAAAAAATCTCTTTATTGCTCTGGAACACAAAATCTCGAAAGGGGAGATGTGCGAGAGTACGATACACCTGGCGAGAATGGACTGGACCACTACGTATAAATAGTAGCGGTCTGAGTAAGTGAGCTAGTTTTAGTTCCACAGTTCGTGTGTTGATAGGTCAAATTTGGAGTTCAACGTTCACAGTTCGAGTTAGCGTGTTGGATTGTTGGCTCTTAAAAGATTGTTGTTACGTTACGTGTGGTTACTACCGTTTGCTTCGATTATATTGTTATCACACTGTTGCAGTGTATTTGTTTATCCATATGGATATAACACAAACATGTTAAAAGCGTTTTTAAAAAATTTTCCTTTGTTCAGTACAAACAAATAATATCATGGGGTATTATAAGAGCTACTCTGTAAATATAGAAATATAGAAAGATAGAAAGACTGAGAGTTCTAGCAAACGGTATTCTTAGACGCTCTGTACTGTAGGTAATTCCTATTGTATGGAATACAAAATACAAAATGGCTGATAGTTAGCAAGGCGGGACACACATAAGAAAGAAGAAAGCAAAGGACCACTGATGAGGTCACAGAAGTGTGACGAAAGAACTCTGGCCGAAATAGGATTAATGTAATGTAATGTAATATAAAGCTGAAGCAAATTAACACCAAATATACAGTGCATGTGTTTTTATTGGCTAAACTGGCAATATGGCCATCCCCAAGTACAACAACATCTGTTTCAACACGCGATTTCACATCAAAAATCTTGCAAAACAAATATATATATATATATACACATATGTGTGTCTGTGTGTATGAGAAAGTAAATTATTCTTTTTCTTGTTTCAGTCATTGCATTAAAGCCATACTCTAACATCACATTCAAAGTCTTAAGTGAACAAATTGACCCAAATGCTTACTTATTATTAAAAAAAAAACACAAAAAACAAAAAACAAAAACAGCTTGTACGTATTCTATCGATCTCTTTTAACAAACTGCTAATTCATTGGAACGTAATCAAATCCATACCGATTTTCGTATATGAAAAAAACACAGACAAGCCAATATACATATATGACACGCTTCCGCACCAAATTCACTCACAAAGCATTTGTCGGTCCAGAGCTATAGTAGAAGACACTTGCAGCTGGACTGAACACGAAACCAAGTAGTCGCGAAACACACTTTCTCGTGATGGTTTACCAATGACTTTAACCAGATATTGTAACGCACTTACGCTCACATCTTATGTGTAATATACTACTCTTTTATAGCAATCACCTCGAAGAATCCTAATACTATCGATGTGGTAGTATTGAGAATGATAAAACCGGTTGAGTGATAAACGAATTTCCTAATGATATATAATCATGTTCTGAAATTCCCCAGCTTGATCGACTTTGTTTTTTACTCATACTGGATTCGATAAAATTAGTAGAAGTAATATTGGTGTTTTGTTAAACAGCTCAACATTTCTGGCTATATAAGAAGTTTCGTGGGTTATTCTTTTTTCTCTCTTTATCTCGGAGGCCCTGCAAAACAAAAAATCAAAATCGTCATCGACGTTGCTCTTTATGTATGTATGTATGTATGTATGTATGTATGTATGTATGTATGTATGTATGTATCTATCTATCTATCTATCTATCTATCTATCTATCTATCTATCTATCTATATATATATATATATATATATATATATATATATATATATATATATATATATATATATATATATATATATATATATATATCACCTGTTTATGACATCCATGTGTTTTAATACCTGGTACTTTGAGAGAATATTCTCTACCACGCTAAATCGCAGCCAGCCAGCAAATACACGAAACTTATATCTTATGTATTCCTATTTGAATTTATTCTTACGTATGCAGGGTCCGAAAATACCTCCACATTACTTGCACGCTATATGCATATAAGTCGTGGATTGGTGGCATGATTCATCTACGATCTTGTTCAAATACAAAAAGTTAGTAGGCCACAGAAATGGTGAAACATCGATGTCCATTACTCCTGAATGTGATTTGGGATGAGTTTGTCTCACTTGTCCAAGACTTTCAGGTGTTTTTAACACCCGGCGCTTTCAGGTGTTTTTAACACTCGGCGCTTTCAGAGAGTAATCTCCACCATGCCAAATCGCAGACCACAGATAAATGCAAGCAACATATTCGTTGGGTATACGTGGTCGATAATGCTTATATATGTGTGTGTGTGTGTGTGTGTGTGTGTGTGTGTTGATGTGTGTGTGTGTGTAGATGTGTGTGTGTGTAGATGTGTGTGTGTGTAGATGTGTGTGTGTGTGTGTGTGTGGATGTGTGTGAATGTGTGTGAATGTGTGTGTGTGTGTGTGTGTGTGCGTGTGTGTGTAATGGAATGAAAGCATAAACAGGCGCCACAGCGACATGTAACAAATCAGTTTACAACATATTTCATATTTATAATTATGTGACATACTGAACAGAAATGCAAGTATACATTGCCAATAGCCAATCTTTATAAAGACAGCTCTCACAACCCACCACTTATCGCTGGAGCACTCATTGTATGTATTGTATGTATCTATTATCGTATGTCATATGACATCTTATCATGAACAACTTTATCTATCTATCTATTTATCTATCTATCTATGTATCTATCTATCTATCCCTTGTATGTGTGTGTGTTTTGTGTATGTGATAGAACTGAAATTGTCGATGCACTTCCTTCTTTACTCTATCCACTCGAGCAACAACTTCTGTTGGCTTCTTTCACAGACTCTGTGCTTCAAAAAGAACTTTTCGCAGTAGGTCACGAAGATTGAAGCCAATTTCTTTCTTCCGGATATTATTTTTACAAGACACCATTTTGACGGCCAAATAGAAGCAAGTCCACGTCTTCCTGGGTACAAATATCGTAAAAAATGTTATCCAACGTCTTAAAAATTCCGCAGATGAACCCTCGTGGACTGATGATA
>NC_068981.1:148999587-149003238 GCF_001194135.2 Octopus bimaculoides
TCTTTTTCTTTTCCACTTGAAAATGTTAGAGAGGGAGAGAGCGGGAAAGAGAGGAACAGAGAGGGAGAGAGAGAGAGAGAGAGAGAGAGAGAGAGACAGAGAGAGAGAGACAGAGACAGAGACAGAGAGAGAGAGAGAGAGAGACAGAGAGAGACAGAGAGAGCGAGAGAGCGAGAGAGGGAACTGTTGTTGCAACATAAATCCGATTTTTTTTCCTTGTCACGAATATTCCTCGTCAGTTCACGGCTATTACCAACATGGTTCCACAGCCCCTACCACCAGCACCACCAGCACCAACATCACCAGCACCACCAGCACCAGCACCACCACGATCATCATCATTGCCATCACTATTTCCATTGCCAACACAATTGCTACCAGCTTCAATAAAGAGCATCATAAACAAGCACCAAGTCAACAACAATACCAACATACAGAACTACGTAAGCAACACACATCAACAACAATAACAACAACAGTTGTAACAATAACAATAAAAATACAAAAGCAATAGATAACTACCGTACGATCCTGTTTCCTGCAGTCACTCGACACCAGTAATGATTCCAGAAAGAGACACTAGCTGTATCCCAATACCGTATAGACAATACTTATTAGAAACTCACCTCTGACGCCAGTCCTGGCGCCGATCTGTCCGGAGTTAGTACGCTATACTGAAAATTAAAAAAAAATTATAATAATAAAAAAGAAGAAACAAAAACAAGCAACGTACGCCACCGAAACAGCTAATGAAGAAGTGAAGTTATCTTGGGAAAGCCAGTCAATTTGACAACGAAACAAATGTGTATTTGGTTAATTTTGGTTGAACATTTGCGCAATTCCTGCACTGAGTAACGTCTGAGGAGTCTCATGGTTCAGCAATACTGAAAGGTTATCCGACGGTGGTTGGCTGTTAATGGTTCTATTCTACAGCAGTTACCTTTCAAACCTAGCAATTAAAATATAGAGCCAACGAGGGAGCCTGTACCTTATCGCTCAGTCTGCTAGAAATAGAACCTAAATCTGCTTCAAATCACATCCTGCCTCCGCACCCAATTTTTTTTAATGTAACAAACTGTAAAGTGCAACTGTTG
The DNA here is from genome assembly GCF_001194135.2 of Octopus bimaculoides. Lineage (NCBI taxonomy): Eukaryota > Metazoa > Mollusca > Cephalopoda > Octopoda > Octopodidae > Octopus > Octopus bimaculoides. Next base: position 149,000,682 of record NC_068981.1, read on the forward strand.
ATACACTGTGTGTGAAAGAAGATGAGGTGGCCGTATCAGGAACACTTATGAACATAGATCTGCTTCATTAGTGCTGATATGATTCTAGGGGACGGCTTTTATGCTGAGACTAAGGATTGCTAGAAATAGCAACCATCTCTACATCAACTTATGATCTGATGTTGTTGAATAAAGTATACATTAGCTAATGCAGTTTCTGGTTATGCGACGAGATTTAATACCACGACTAGAATATATATGAATATCTGAAATGAAGAAAAACAAATTCTGAGACTTCATATTTTCAACTACAAAAGACGACTTACAAATGTAAAACAGAAAGATGAATCACTAGTCATCTGGTCATTAGGAATAACCGAACATGAATCAAACGCGTTAATCGACAAAGTTGTACAACAATATGGATTCAAATTTACATTCACTACAGCAGACATAACAGATATAACACTCAATAGTAATACATAAACCATACGTAAACAGTAACGTATACGAATACATCATTCCAAATTTCATATAGTGAGAACACTAAGTGTTCTCACTATATGTTTTATCTAGCCTAGTGGTTTTCAACCGGGGTTCATATTATGGAACTTAAGGGCCATAATATGAACTTATGGACATTAAGGGCTATAAGACTTTGTTGTTAAACTTTATGTGCAATGCAGGCATGGCTGTATGGGAAGAGGCTTGCTTCCTAACTAATATTTTCTGGTTCAATCCAACTGCGTGGAACCTTGAGCAAGTGTCTTCATATTACTATTAGAAGTAATATTAAGTAGGTATTTTTATGTACAGAACGAAGAGCTTAGAAGATGCTAACGAACTTTATAGCACGGCAAAGTTAATAGCATGAAAGACTGACAGAACTTTATTAGTACATGTTGCAGAGTTACGAGCCGACAAGAAACCTCTGTTCTCAGAAATATATGACAGAATAAAATCATTTAAAATGAGAAAAAAAAAAAAAAAAGAAAAAAAGTAGGTGCTCATCAAAGTTGATAAAAAGACAAAGGCAGTTCATCATTACGTGTTGCGATATTGCGTGCTCACAAGAATCCTTCGGTTCCGGAAATAAAAGATTGAATAAAAACATTATATGTTATATGGCTGTGTGGTTAAGAAGCTCTCAACCACATAGTTTCGGGTTCAGTCCTACTGCGTGTCACGTTGTGCTAGTGTCTGATACTATAACTCTGGACAAACCAATGCCTTGTGAGTGATTTTAGTAGACGGAAACTGTGGAATCTTGTGTGTGTGTGTGTGTGTGTGTGTGTGTGTGTGTGTGTGTGTGTGTGTGTGTGTGTGTGTGTGTGTGTGTATGTGTGTGTTTGACTTTGCACTTTTATTTGACAACCCTAACTTTCCACAACCGGTGTTCGTTTGTTTGCCTACCCGTAACATAGAGGGTTCGAAAAAGACTGAATAAATGCCCGATTTCAAAGAAAATACTGATATCGATTTATTCGATTAAGTCTCTTCAAGGCTATGTCCTAGTATGGCCGCAGTCCAATGTGTGAAACAGTTAAGAGGTAAATGCTGAAAGTATATAAGTTTTAATATAGAATCTTAAATTGAATAAAACAGATTTTCTCCGGTTCACGAGCAATATTTGCCATTTCATTTTTTAATTGTTACATAGATTTTATCGCCTCGTCTCTCGTCGGCGTGATAATAGCTGTTACCTACAAGGTTTTATGGCCATTTAAAATTTTAGGCAATTCCTGAAAGTTTCGAAATATTGAATTATTTTCATTTTTAAGGGACCACCATTCCAAGTAGGTTTGATACAATACCTTGGAGAATATGTTTCTTTAACTCCCACCATTTTTAACTCCCCAAAAGGTCAGAATTAACTTTCAACTGTTCTTTCAGTTTACGACACGCTTTCAGTCATGGTTGCTTTTCATCTTCTGTGAGCAAGTGAGGCACAACTTTTGCTGCAAGTGTTTTCATTCGCAATTCCTCGCTCAAAATTCTTGGTAGGAGCTCCAGGATACACCGTATCAACAAGTTCGTCAAGTATTCGGCGACGGTCCTCTAAGATCAGTTCATGAATTTCCGTCATGTTTTCATTTATTCGGGAGGTCGATGGTCGCCCTGAACGAGATTGGTCTTCAAGCAGCAAGCGACCATATCCAAAGCGTGAAAACTAATCGTAAGCTTGTGTTTTGCTCATGGCAGCGGTCTCGTAAGCTGTCTGAAGCACTTCACAACAAAGACGTACCACGTGGCTGTATGAGTGCATTCGACGACGCCAATTGGCATACTGATGTCTGAGGGTCGCATCAAGTGGCTTCTAGCGGCAAAAGCCTGAACTACTACGGGCTTGTTATAAAGAGCATATTTACTTTTGGCTACCTCCTCATATATATTTCGATTTTTTAAAATACTTTTATTCAGTTTTCTTATCCTTTATGCCAACTGTCAAATTTAGCCCGAACACTCTGTATGTATGTATGTATGTATGTATGTATATGTATTTATGTATTATGTATATATGTATGTATGTATGTATGTATATATATATGTATTTATATATTTATGTATGTATGTATGT
>NC_068981.1:149003248-149006869 GCF_001194135.2 Octopus bimaculoides
TATATGTATTTATATATTTATGTATGTATGTATGTATGTATGTATGTATGTATCTATCTATCTATCTATCTATCTATCTATCTATCTATCAATCAATCAAATTAAAGTAAATATTGAATAAGTCAACTTGATAATCCATTTAAGTTGTTGATGTTTAAGCCAAGGTCGGTTGTGACCAAGGAGAATTATGATGAAGGCCATCTCAACGAAAATCCATTGCATCTATTTGTTTTCTTAAAGCAGTGTGGTTATACTTTTATTTACACGGAAGTGAGAGATATGAGGGAGATTTAACTGTTATAAATGTTAGGTCAAGTGGCTGAAAAAGTTCCTTCGATAGTTCATTACATTCTAATTTATATATCTCAAAGGTGAAAGAATGGTTGGTATTCGAAGACGAAGCAAATAGAATTTAACTATAAAAAAACTTTAAAATATTGTACATTCAATAAACATTGATGCTTATGAAAGAACGAACATCCTGTCACCTCATACACGAAACTTACGTATATTCAATTCCATTATTGCAAGATACCTAGGCTGGTTATCAGTAAGTGCAAAATATTTTCGAAGGAAAATTAGCAATCTGGTCTTGACATCTGCTATACGTCAGAATTTTCTCTCAATGGATCTGAACGACATCTGGTAAGTACTTTTGAACTGAACCACACCAAAACAACAGAATATCAGGCAGATTTTCCATTTTGAACTCATTGATAGCAAACAGTTAACATTTCAAATTGTTGAGGTTTTTTCTATTGTTTTTGTTTTCTTCTATTTATTTTTGTTTTTATTGTTTTTGTTTCAGTTGTGTTTTGACTGGATTTCCCTAATATAGAAATTTTTGTCAAAAAGCGTGAGTGAATTCTGTTCTTGTTCTGAGTGAATTCGGCTTATATTAACGTCAAATTCGGGAACAAAGCCAGCAATTTCGGAGGGGGGGGGGAACAAGCCGATTACATCGACCCCAGTGTTTTACTGGTACTTATTTTATCGATCCCCCGGGAGGATGAAAGTCAAAGTCGATCTCAGTGGAATTTGAAGTCAGAACATGAAAACGGGCAAAATGCTTTGCCCGTGGTCAAACGATTCTGCCAGCTTGTCGTCTTAAATTCGTCTTATATTGGAAATATGTAATGTTTACCACAAAAATCAACTTGTGTGTGTGTGTATGTGTGTTTGTGTGTGCGTGCGTGTGTGTGTATGTGTGTGTGTGTGGTACTGAGGTACATTTAAAATACTCTGAGATAAGTCGATACAAAATCTCTATGGTGTCATTCGCCTTGCCAGAAATAACTGGCAGATATACCTCAATTCACGAAAAAGAAAGGGTAAAGATGTATTGGATATCAGTCCTAAATATGATATAGAAAGACAGGACGGTGGCGACCTGTGCGATTTCTTCCATAGGTAAGCTCATTTGTTTAGCTCTAACTGGAGGAACTGTATCAGGACTAAACAAGAGCAAATTCTCGCTAGAGGACACAGACATATCGCAGACGCAGACCACACACATACATTCATACTTATAAACATGAATATCTGTGTCCCCCCCCCACACACACACACTCACACAGAAGTAGATTAAAGGTTACCGCAGCATTACTACATTGGTAAAAGAAAATGCCGCCATACATTTGGCTCCAAACTCTTAAGCTATCCTGAAACAACACGTGATTTATGGCTTGAGAGCTAATTATAAATTAATGGCTATTCGGTTTTTTTTCCTTATATTAAAACCCACTCATTAATTTTTTTACACAACGAAATTAAATATACCCAAATAAGATTTACAAAACAACCCATAAATGTTACTCGAACCACGCATCAATTACTTACTGGATGACTAGGTTACAAATCACATCACACTGAATTCGTAACCCCTTAGTTTTTCAAATTAGGTATGTAAATATTTATCTGGCTTATTAAATGAACTTTTCACTCTCCCAAATCATGTTATTTATTTTACAGGAAATTGTATCAGCAACGTAGCGCCACATACAGGAAAGATCATATTTATTACGGCCCAATAAAGCTAGATATCACACTTTGTTGTTTCCAGAGAAAATTAACCCCAAGAACACAGAAAAATAGATGAATAAGTTGTTTGATACCTTATAAAAGAAATGATGTTAGACATTTTACCCATTTATGAATTGTTTATTGGTGTAATCGGTAAAATAATTGAATCATAAGCGATGAATACACATTTTGAAGTCTTTTGTATCTCGGTTTTGCGATGATTGAATGCAGTAATGTTCTGTACCCTAATGTAGAAAGAAAATAGGCGGGAGGTTGCAAGATAAAGTTCAGTGTCAGTTTAGGTGAGCAATGGTGGTGTCACCTTCACGTATTTTAGAAGGTACAATTTTGTACACTACCAAGAACATTTTAATCCTTTATATATATGTATTCCCTTCCTATTATCCTCTTGGACTCACTGTAACCGTCGCAACTCATTATGTTACCGTATAAATTAACATATTACTTCTCTGTTTTTCTATTTCTTTATTTTGTCTTGTTTATATATATTTTCTTCGTTAATCCTTATTTTTAGTCCCTTAGATCACATTATTTTCTAGTTGCCCAAGAGAAATATTTTACTCCCTATATGTGTGTGTGTGTGTGTGTGTGTGTGTGTGTGTGTGTTTATCTAAATATATTTACACATACATATATATGAAAATAGGAGATTGGTAAATGTCTTGGTACTATCTATTCATCATCACATGAGGTTCATTTGCTAATCGGGGTTACAAAATTGTACATGTAGTAGAAAACGTATGTATGTATGTATGTATGTATGTATGCATGTATATATGTATGTTTGTATGTATGTATGTATGTATGTATGTGTGTGTGTGTGTGTATCTATCTATCTATCTATCTATCTATCTATCTATTTATTTATCTATCTATCTATCTATCGATCTATCTATCTATCTATCTATCTATCTATCTATTTTCCACACACACACACACACACACACACACACACACACACACACACACACACACAAAGCATGTATACATACAAACGCATGCATAGGTGGACCAAGGCACACACAAACACACACAAATACTTGTACCCACACACAGAGTTCACATAGGCAAACCCAACCGCACATTTATACACACATTTTCTCTAGTGCCTTCCTTTCCCTAGGACATTTTCTCACGTTTTCTCTGCTTTTCTCTCTCGGTCTTCGTGTAAAGCTCCTTTCAAGTGAACAGCTGGTACAATTGACTAGCTCTTGAATTGACAGCAGTTGGTCATATCTTACCAGGTAGGTACTTCTATTTCATCCCTAAAGCTCTCACTAAATCTATCGTTATAAAGTAAATTCTTCGGGTTGGTTTACTAAATAAAACGCTTGAAACTTAACCAAACCCTACAGCGTTTTACGTTTTTCGCTGGAACTAACAATTCTACTTCCGGTTGTTCTATTTAAAAAAAAAATAACTGTTAATGTCTTTCAGAGCTTGTTGGAGTAGCAGAAACGAGAGGTCGTCGGCCTAAATACTTGAGAACATTCAGTTTTTTTTTAAAATTTCTACGATCCGAATTTAAATCTTATTACGTCAGATTTAACATTCGTACATCCAGGTTTTATATATATA
>NC_068981.1:149007504-149011209 GCF_001194135.2 Octopus bimaculoides
TATATATACATATGCAAGGGGGTACCCAAAAGTAACCGGAAACGTTCTCTGTGGGACAAGCACATTGTAGTTCAGGCTTCTGGCACTAGAGGCCACTTGGCGCACCAGTTTGCCGACCGGCGGCGTCGACTGAAGTCGTACTTCTACGTCATGCGTCTTTGTTGTGCAGTGCTTCTCCCTTGTCGTCGATTTTTGCGATGGCTGAAACAGAGGGACAGCGTGCTTCCGTGAAATTCTGCTTTCTGCTAGGGAAAATGGTGGCCGAAACAGCTGCCATGCTTCAAGCAGCTTACAAGGAGGTTGCCATAAACAAAACACAAGTTTACGAGTGGTTTTCACACTTTAGGAATGGTCACATGTTTACTTGAAGACCAACCTCGTTCAGGGCGATAGTCGACCGCCCTAACATCACGAAAATTCATGAATTGATCTTGGAGGACCGTCGCCGAACAACATGTTGATATGACTGGTGTATCATGGAGCTTCTCTCAACGAGAGCGAGGAATTGCGAATGAAAAGGGTTGCAGCAAAATTTGTGCCTCGCTTGCTCATGGAAAATCAAAGGCAGTCACGATTGAAAACGCTTGTGCACTCGTGAACTGAAAGAACAGTTGAAAGTTTATCTGGACCATTTTTCGAAAGTCATCACTGGTGCCGATAGCTGGTGCTACGGCTACGACACGAATACGAAGCAGCAATTAAGTCAATGGAAGCGCGCGCGCGCGTCTGTCGAAGGAATCGACCCCAATACATAATATTTAAAGCTTGGTACTTATGCTATCGATCGCTTTTACCAAGCCGCTAAGTTACGGAGATGTAAACACACCACCACTGGTTGTCAAACAGGAGTAGTGGAACACAGACATAGAGACACACGCACACACACACACACACACACACATACATACACACACACACACACACACACACACGCACACACACGTATATACGTTGGGCTTCTTTCAGTTTCCATCTACCAAATCCACTCAAAGTTTTGGTCGGCCCAAGGCTATGGTAGAAGACACTTGCGCCAATGTGCCACACAAAACAAGGAACCATGTGGCTGGGAAGCAAGCTTCTTACCACATAGCCGCATATGCACACACACACAGACATATATGTGTGTGTGTGTGTGTGTGTGTGTGTGTGTGTGTGTGTGTGTGTGTGTGTGTGCGTGCGTGCGTGCGTGTGCGTGCGCGTGCTGTGTGTGTCTGTGTATGTATGCTCTCTGTGTATGTAAACTATGAACCCACAAAATCACAATAGAGGGAAATTCGTACCAGATTGGTAACTACAAATCTTGAAAATGAATATTTCATAACGAAGCGTCAAATTAAGCAGAGAAATGAATAATATTACCATAATCTAAATCATGTACCAAGAATGAAGACTTTTTATACACTAAAGTTAAGTTATTCGAATTTTATTCGTCCCTCCATAAATTTTTGTTTTTATACGTCGTTGACGGTGGAAAATGAAATATGCACACATTTTCATACATTAAAAGCTACATCGATTGTTTCTCCTTTTTTCTTTTTTCTTCCTCTCTTTGTTTTGTTATTCTTCTTCTCGTCCTTTTTCTTCATATCAGCTAATTTCTTTTCCTATTGAGTTGTCATTTAACGATAATCCATCTACTAAGATACACAAGTGTGAAGTTTCTCCTCTCCATAAAACAGTTTGACATGAAAGACCACACATATATTTATACACATTTAGTCATAAACATTTTATTTATACTGGGGTATTCCTTCTTTCCGTCAGCTCCTGTAATTCGCCAGTTTTTCATCTCTGCCTTACTTTTGACATCACCTTTTAAAGCTATTCAATATATTCTTTTCTACTCTAGGCACTAGGTCCGAAATTTTGGAAGAGGGGGCCAGTCGATTAGATCGACCCCAGTACGCATCCTAATTTATCGACCCCGAGAGGATGAAAGGCAAAGTCGACCTCGGTGGAATTTGAACTAAGAACATAAAGACAGACGAAATACCGCTAAGCTTTTCACCCGACATACTAACGTTTCTTATTTCTTTATTGCCCACAAGGGACTAAACACAGTGGGGACAAACAAGGACAGACAAAGAGATTAAGTCGATTACATTGACCCCAGTGCGTAACTGGTACTTAATTTATCGACCCCGAAAGGATGAAAGGCAAAGTCGACTTCGGCGGAATTTGAACTCAGAAGCAGACGAAATACCGTTAAGCATTTCGCCCGGCGTGCTAACGTTTCTGCCAGCTCGCCGCCTTAGATATGCAATATATTGCTTATAGTTAGTGTTAGTGTATCAGATTCAAAACAGCAAATAGTAAAATAAAATAGAAATAATAATGTAAAATAGAAACAAAAGAAAATTTCTGTCTCTTCAGTCTTTTCATTTAACTGAGAATGGTACGTGGGTGGGTCAACTATGAACGAGTGATGTTAGAGCTATGAAATCTTACATGCATTAATTTCAGCATCTCTTATTAATAATTGCATTGCTTCTTTCCAGGTAAACTGACATCTGACTGGTCAAAGAAGACTTCAGAAGTAACTAGTAGTGACTTCTCTTGATAATCCACAAAATTTGGCATCGTGGTGTGATCAAGTACCTGCAGAAAAATGGTTTAGTGAACAAGGTCATTCATGCTGACATGCCTGCTACATTAGGGAATGACGCTTGTATGTCTATCGTATATTGGCCCAATCCTAGTTTATCAAGTGGCTTTTATCATAGCCTCGTATTGACGAAAGCCTTTGACTGAAATTTAATAGTGACTATACAGAAAACGTTAACGAGACTAAACTCGATCTTGGGTGACAGACTTAATGCATTCCCTTGTCCTATGTCCTTGGGTGTCTTTTGTATTCAGGTCATGTCTGCAGTTTGTGGATAGCCTCTTTACTTATTCACGCATTTGCTTTTCTGTTTTTTTTTTTTATAAGTAATCAAAAAATATATTCATTATTTTCTGTATTTAAGGCGTCAGGTCGAAGAATCGTTTGCAAGTTGGACAAACTGCTTAGTGGCTTTTCGTCTGTCTTTTACGTTCTGAGTTCGAATTCCGCTGAAGTTGGCTTTACCTTCCATCCTTTCGGAGTAGATCAAATAAATATCCAATCAAGTATTAGGGTCAATATAGTAGACTAGCCTCCTCCCATGCTAAATTTTGAGCCTGGGCCTATAGTTGAAAGAATTATTTTCTGTATTTGAAGGCAGTGAACTGGCAGGATCGTTAGAACGCCGGAAGGAATGCTTTGCAGTATTTATTCCGGCTTTCTACGTGCTAAGTTCAAATCGATTGCATCGCCTAAGCCCATTCCCTTAAAACCTCTGGTCTCATTCCTAAATGAAAAATCATATTTTAGGTATTTAGATAATAAATGAACCATTGTTGAAATACAAATACTGCTGCTAATTAAACATTTCCCCCCAATACAACTCCGTCCTCCACCATAACCATATCTCATCTCAAATAGCGATTTTTCTGTATTTGGTTGGATGTCTTTATGCTTACTCTTTACTCTTTACTCTTTTACTTGTTTCAGTTATTTGACTGCGGCCATGCTGGAGCACCGCCTTTAGTCGAGCAAATCGACCCCGGGACTTATTCTTTGTAAGCCTAGTACTTATTCTACCGATCTCTTTTGCCGGTTGTCAAGCAATGCTAGGGGGACAAACACACACACACACACACACACACACACACACACACACA
>NC_068981.1:149011337-149014280 GCF_001194135.2 Octopus bimaculoides
GACTGAACCCGGAACCATGTGGTTGGTATGTACACATTTGAGTGTGGTGCACACACACACGCACGCACACATGCACACACGCACACACGCACGCACGCACACACACACACACACATCACACACACACACACACACACACACACACACAAATATAATTTAGAGAAGAACCACCATTATACAATTCAGACAATGAAAGACCTCAATTAGTGACGCTATATTGTCACGTGATATATTTCTTATAAATGCTAAGTTTTACGCATTACGTTTAAAATTTTAGTTCACAGAAATTCGTCGATAAGTCATGCTTTTACTTTTAATTAATATTGATAAATGTTCTCATTTATTTATTGTATTAACACGGATTTTTCTATATTTATTTCTTTTCTTAATGGATGATTATTATTAGTTCACAGTAATTATTCGTTGAGATAAATTATGCTTTTAATTTTAAGTAATATTATTAAATGTTTTTCATTTATTTACTGTATTAACACTTATTTTTCTATATTTATTTCTATTTTTAATTAATTATTATGTGGTAAGATACGTACATTGATCTAAAAAAAAAAAATTATTCTAGACCATATTTTTAAATGGAATTGGATTTGGATCGATTAGTTTTTGAATTGAATTGATTTTATCTGTTTTAATATAGCCATGAAACGCGCGTAGTCAACTTAATGCGATTTACTTTTTATGTTTTATCAATTTACTACTATTTACTTTTTATGCTTTATTGAATTCGTAGATTAGTATTTTTATAGTGTATTTTTTGTGGGGGATGGTGTCATTGGGATCTTTCATTATCTGAATTGTATAATGGTGGTTCTTCTCTAAATTATATTTATATACATATATTATATATTGTGAAATTTAATTTAGTATTACTAAATTGAATATTCCTGTACGTTTGGAATGATATATTCCCTAATATTATATGTATATAGATAGATATACAAGAGTAAAAAAGAGAGACAGAGACAGACAGAAAAAAGGAAAATGTCCCTTGCATTTGAAAAATTTGGAAATATTTAAAAAGAACATTTCATTTAATTTTTCCACAATTTAATTGGTTTTCATGCTTTACAAGTTGAAAAAGTCGCAAAGACTGAAACCGGTAGTAAAATGTTCTTCATGATAAAAATTATTTTAGCATCTTCTACCTAGTCTTATTTTCCTTTTATATATATATGCGTATAAAAAGGGATGACCACTAAGTGGACATCCATTATGCTAGAAATAGATCACCTACGATCTAACCCTTCGTATACGCATGTAATACAATTTTTCTGAATTAATTTCTATTAATTTCCTTACTGAATGGTACGAGGAATTTCTGAGATTTTTCTATATGCTAGGCCACTGGTTTTAAATTGATGTTAATTAAATTAATATTCAGTTTATCACCCTCATTATTTAAATTTATATATATATATATATATATATATATATATGACTTATAAATATTGTTGCAATACAATAGTATTATTTTCCAGTTAAATAAAACACCGTAAAAGTAGAATTATAAATAGGAAATAGTGGCACAAGGCACCAATACATTGCGTCGTACGGTTATAGACTGCTATTTCCAGCAAAGATTGGTGCCTTGTTGTGCCACTTATTTCCTATTTATAATTCTACCTTTACGCTGTTTTATTTAGTTGGAGAATAATACTATTGTATTGCAATAATATTTATAATTTTCATATAAAAATTTTTCACTGATCTCGGTTCTATTTATAGCTAGGTGTATCAGGCGAATATACAAGCATTGACGTAGCGAATATTTTATGTTTCGTCTTCGGTGAATATAGCTGAAGAAGACTAACCAGATTTACGATAACAAACATATTCTAGATAGTCCGAAACTCGAATACTAGGTTATCCATTCTACAGTGTGTCTACAAAAACTGGGTACATGAAGTAAATAAAATCATAACATAAATTAGATATAAGAAATAATAATTTCTTAAAGTATGTGTTAATCCCCATGTACACAGACTTTGTGGACACTCTAGAGGTAAGACGAACAATTTTTATGTTTACCGCTCGAATACATCTTTGCCTGTATACATTCGGTGAAGCTTTACATAACGTCGTACATATCGGCTGCTATTTCCAGCATACACTGGTGCCTTGTTGTGCCACTATTTCCTATATATATATATGTGTGTGTATGTGATTGTATGTGTCTGCCTACATAAATATATGTTTATATTTACATAACTTTGTGCAGGTTGACGTTTGTGAGTATATGAATGCATTTGAATAGTAAACATTTGAATATGTGCTTATATGTACATGTGCCTTTGTAGGTAAAAGAAAGATAAACACATTTGTATTTATTTGTTTTTTTCTCCGTATGTTTTACAATTTTTATTCTTTTATGCTTATATTGCCATATTTATAAGCAATATTTATCGTTTCATTATGTCCTCTATTTTTCTTTTCTTTATATTCATCTTCAAGCGATCCATCATTCTATGTGAGAGTACTAGGAACCTTTGTGACATACTCATTTTCTTCCAGTATGATTTAATTTAATCTCTTGTCATCATGCTGCTCCTCCAAATATTGATTTCTAGGCCAATTTCTATCAATTTCCTTACTGAATGGTACGAGGAACATTCTAGTAAAGTTGAACATCTTATCTGACCTCCACAGTCCCCAGATTTCCAATATTATTGAACATTTATGGTGCATTTTAGAAAATAAGTAAGGAGTCGATATCCTCCGCCATCATCACTACAAAAACTAGAGACTATTTTAGATGAAGAATGGACAAAAATTCCTTTGGAAACAATTCAAACTTTATACGAGTCCACACCTCGTGGATTTCAAGCGGTAATTACTGCTAAAGGCGGTCCTGCCCCATATTAAAATAAATTTGCTTGAAATTTTAAGGTGTTACCATCATTTTGTCCAACCCCTGTATGTGCTCCA
>NC_068981.1:149014940-149023670 GCF_001194135.2 Octopus bimaculoides
GGGGGTAAGTGAGTAAGAGCAAAACGAATTATTGCAATTAAACCATCTATTATCTAATTTGATTAAAGAAACCTGCTCGTATAGACGTCAGCCGGTAACTCTCCTTTATTCACTCTTAAACTTTATCCGTCTTTAATTATTCAAGCATTTTTTCGGAATATAATTGTAAAACCTGACTGAGTAGTTTCAGCAGGAATTCCCCCATTAGTTATTTCACAGTGAGAAACATCAAAATGTATGTAAAAACAAATTTCTGTCAAGTTCGAGTCAGATGGAAGAATATATCTAGTTATGCCTGATAATTTTTCATGTGTCTAATTTTTAAACAACTTATCACATGTACTGACAAAGCAACAGTCAGGTTATATAAACATTCTGAGAAAAACGTTTAAAAGCTTCAAAATAGATCGCGATTATGAATGGATAAAATAAATGCTAGTTGATTGCTTTTAATGTAAACTAGATTATAGATTCTTTAATTGCAATAATCCATATGCTAGAAATAGCTAATAGTGACAAAACTTGTAGAAATTATTTCTGTATACACACACATATAAACGCATGCATATATAAGCACACACATATGTGTAATATATCATGTGTATCTTGGCGAACCAGAGATTAAATGATATTGTACCCTCTCCGTGAAACTGCAGTGTATCGGAATTACGATCATCTCAATGTCACAAACCAACTGATAGAAAGATGGTAACAAGTATAAACCCTGTTAGTTTCAACGAAACCAGTTGGATGCAGGCCACCCAGTCAATAAGAATGTTAAACCTGAGAATCAAGAGATCATTTGACCTAGCACAGCCGACGGATATCAATGTACGCTACAGCAGCATTGATTGCAAGGCTTATTTCTAATACTACAAGATCAGACTTATTCCTATACTATATACTGTCTCTTTTGGAGAAATGGATGAACTGTTTTGATATTAAAACTATTATGACGTTGAGAAAGAGACAATAAACTGAAATGATACAGATGCTGTGCAAGTTGCAGAGCATTTTATTACAGACACAAACGCGAACACAAATAAAAGATTAAAAAAACAGCACAGTTGGCAGCCACGTTGATCTAAGGATCAATGCTTGGCTTGTTTATTTCCATGTGTGTGTTTGTGTACGCGCGTAAAAAATAACTTAAAATAAAAATATATTAGTCTTCAAATATGTTATGCTGGTGTAGCTTGCATTGATATGCTTCGGTTGTGCTAGGTCAAATGATCTCTTGATTCCTAATTTTAACATTCTTATTGACCGGGTGGCCTGCATCCAAATGGTTTCGTTGTAGGATTTTAACCAAAGTTGATTCCTCTGAGGATCGGTAAAAATTTATTTTGAACTACATAATGACTATCTGCATTAAGATATATGTTCCTTGAATCCATTAATATTTTTGTCTTTCAGACTTCAGATATAGTAAGACATCAAGTCGTCTTTGGATTTTCTATATCAGAAAGAATGTGTTAGCTGTGTGTAGGTGTTTAAATGTATTTCTGGTTAGACCAATATCAATTTGTTCATACCTTCAATTTTCAAGGGAAACTTTTGCTCGGTAAGGCACCTGTTTATAAAGGGACAACGTGAAATATCGACTTCCATGGGAAGGAGGATTTTGCATGACTTTGGCAACTGAATTTCTTCAGTTCATTCTAACTTTTGAAGTAGAATGGTTTTTCAGTACAACTGTAAATAACATACTAATTATCTTTATTGAATATCTTCTGATATTCGTACCACCACACATGTATCTAATATAGAAAATTCTTTACAATATTGGATGTTACAATCGCATTATAAATTCCTAATAAATTCCTTTACATATTTTTATTAAAATGATGCCGTTGCACATAATATATTTTGTTCTTATAGCAACTAACCTTCAATCCATTGCAACACGATTAATAGAGTCTTCATATAAAAATATATATTACAAATACTTCTACTATATTTTTAAGGCATTGAAATGTCTAGAGATGACTAAAAAGTTTGTTAATATATTCAATAAAACCAATACCCTCACTGTTTTTATAACTTAAATCTATATGCCACATGCAAAAAAATTGAGTCAACTGCTATCCCACCTCGGCAGCCCCACTCCCCGGACAAATCCTTTAAAATGTCCATAATACTTGCTTATTCTATCTTATAATTAAGAGGGTTAATTAATAGATATATGAGGCAACTTAGATGATAACTTTTAGCGTAAATCGAATAACATAAATCGTTGACCTTCATTTGAAGACTACACAACTGTTTTTAATACTTTTTATTTTTTGTCTTATTAAGTGTATACTGATGTAAGAATTTACTGAAGTTCTAGTGCTGAAATATTGGCCAAAAGCCATATATTCCCATTTGAAACTTAAAACAGGTTCCGGAATAGTTACCGTTTATATTATTTCTTTATATACCGGTTGTAATCGAGATTTTAAGAATGAAAATATAGTGTTACTTCATTACAAACATTATTACCCGGAAACCTTGAACTGAAAGTATCGTAATATTTATGATCGAAGAGGAGATTGGTATCTGAATTTATGTATGTCTGGAATTTGGTTAACTGGGTGAATATTGGAGTCTCCATTCCCAACTGTCATTTTAAATTTTCTTTGAAATTCTGATTAACAAACAGTTTCAAAACTGTAAAGATAATGGTAAACAATTTTCTGCCTCGGTCTCGGCCTCTCAAATAAGAACTATTCCTTGATAGTGCCTGGGGAAATATCATGGCTTGTTTTAGTATTCAGTAACAAATATGTTCATCTGATGACTACTTTAATACATTTGCCATTTAAGAAAATAACTGGTTACTCTCATATCATTTTACTTCGAATGACAACCAGCATTATTAAGAGTCGTTGGCAATCTAACAATTTTCACATCCGGTTATAAATGCGCACTTTGACGTACAATCGTTCTCAGAGGTTCCCTAATACAAAGATAAACACACAAATACTTTCATTAACAACATTCAAAAAGTAATAAGGAATCCTTTCAATTTACTTCGCTATTAATTCTCTTTTGAATACCTTTCCGAAGGCTTCATATCGTTCGATCAATATACTGTTTCTAACAGTTCATTACAGATAAATTGACATTTACTAATGTCATCATTCCCGTAAGATATTCTTATACAACATATGCATTTCTTATGTTTCCGTAGCATATTCTCTCTCCCCACCTCTCTATCCCATTCCATTTTCTTCCTTATCTATCTATCTATCTATCTATTTTTCTATATCCAGCTTTACATGCATACATATATTTTGCGGTGGTTAAACGTGCTTCTTAACCACACACCCACCGAGAGAGTGAGAGAATGTGAGTGAGTGAAGGAGAAAAGAGAGAAAAGAAAAGAGGGTGAGAGAGACAGTGAGGAAGGGAGAGAGAGAGCTTCTTATCTTACACAGCCATGCCTCCGCCTCACGCGACCAGGCGTAGGTGAATATTTCATATTAAAATATTAAGATTTTTACTTCACCAACCAAGTTTCAATTTGTTTCTTTTCTTCTTATTTTTGTTTCGCTATTTGTTTTCTTTAACCATTAAACTACAATTATACTGTATGTGGTCCATTGTCGACGCTGAAGTTTTATGTAGGAATTATTTTATCGACCTCCTAAAGTGGGATAACTGAACTAAATACCGCAAAGTATTTTGCCTGTCATTTATCACCGATCAAACAAGTTCATCCCCATCAGCTACATGTAAAATACTGGTCTCCAATTTTAGTACAAGGCCAGCAATTTCGGGGACGGAGGTAAGTCGATTACATCGACCCCAATGTTCAACTGGCATTTATTTTATCGACACCGAAAGGAAAAAGGCAAAGTCGACCTCGACGGAATTTGAACTGCCGTTAATCATTTTTCCTGTCATGTTAACGATTCTGCCAGCTCGCCACATTAAACTACATATAAAAATATTATCTTCTCAGCTGTGAGTAACAATAGTATTGTTCATATCACGGAACAGAGCTTACATTAATTTTGTGTGGCATTATGTAAATGAGAGCCACTATATTTTCTGGATATGTGGGGATTATATGGGTTAAAAATTACTTTGGTTAAGATGTAAATTTGAAAAATATTTCTAAGGCAAGTGAAACAAGAGTTCATCCATTATATGAGTGAAACGCATATGAATATCTCAAATGTGGGCCTTCAGAAGTTTATATGGTTGTAAATAGACAGTTAGAAAACGGTGCATCATTTTGATTAACCGTTCGTATAGCGATCTCTATAGAGGGATAGAGAAAGATAAAGAAAAATGGTAAGAGAGAGATAGAGGGAGAGAGAGAGAGAGAGAGAGAGAGAGAGAGAGAGAGAGAGAGAGAGAGAGAGAGAGAGAGAGAGAGTGAGTGAGAAAGAGAGAGCCAGGCTATAACAAAAACCAGAAAAAAAAGGAAAGAGTCGCATGCCGGTTTTTCTCACTGTACTCAAAACATGAGACAACAGGCTACCCTTCTGAGGTAACACTCCTCTCCACTGATCTTCAAATGCAAACATCCATTCATCATACACGTATGCGTATATGTGTATCTTGTATCTTTTATCTCTTCTTTGATTCAGTTGCTAGACTGCAGCCATGCTGGAGCACCGCTTTGAAAGCCCACTACTAAATATTTTAAACTTGGTACTTATTTTATCTTTCGCGTTTGCCGAACTGCTAGTTCACGGGGATATAAACCCACCAACACTGGTTGTTAAGCGGTGGTGGGAGACAAACACAGGGTCAAAGACACACACACACACACACACACACACATACACATACACGACGTTGGCCACTTTTCAGTTTACGTCTACAAAATCCACTTACAAGACTTTGGTCGGACCGAGATTACAGCAGAAGATATTTCGCCAAGGTGTCACGCAGTAGGAATGAACCCGGTACCATGTGGTTAGGAGGCAATCTTCTTACCACACAGCTACGTCTGGGACATATGCTGATACACATGCGGTACGTGAGTGTACATGTTTGTGCTTTTGTGGTGTAGGTGATGGTGTTTGGGTGGGAACAAGTGAGTGGCTTTGCAGAATGACATTTCTTTCACTTCACTGTGACAGCAAAAAATCAGACTTTTAATTTGCAATATATAAAGCCCTCTGTGCGTAACATAGACATTCCTTGGATAAGAACAGATACTATACTTTGATCTTAGCCAAAAGGCCGGCAAGAAATCCCTGTATAAAGTACTGTCATAACTAACTGAGAGATCTTTTATCTTTCTGTGAACGGTAAGGTAAAGTAGTAAGTAAATAAAGCATGGTGCTACTAATTCTTTTGCCTATACCTTGACCTCTAAAAGAAATCTCAATGTTGATAAAAGTTAATAATACCATTTCAATTAATTAATAAAATAATATTAATCATATTTACGGAAATATTAATATGTTGATAGTTATTACTGATATTTGACAATTTTAGAATAATTCAAACACAATGCAATTAAGCAGCTGAAATTATAATGGGGAACGCTGCCAATTTTCTGTTTTGTTTTGTTATCTTGTTTTTCTTATTCTTTTCATTAAACATTTACACAGCCTGAAATCTCATTAAGTTTAGTTATTGTATAAAATAAATAATTAATGAATTAGTTAATTTAAGATTAAGCCAAGATTATTTAAATAATACATTTGTAATACTCAGATGGAAGTGACTATATAGAGATGGCAGTGTGGTTAAGAAAAGCACGTCAGCAACGCAGGTTCGCGTCTTTATTCTCCATACCTACCCGTTTCAAGATATGAATTTTGCCCGGCTGAAATGCTCAAGATTTCGATAAACATCGAAACATTTTTTTAAACTTTATTACACACAATCAGGAATGGTGAGGAACATGCGGAATGAAAAGTAAATAACTTCTTTTCTCGATGAACTTTAAATCCACAATTATATATTGTTTTAAACACAAAGCAGTCTATGGGAAGTTGTTGACCTATCTATCTATCTATCTATCTATCTATCTATCTATCTATCTATCTATCTATCTATCTATCTATCTATCTAGCTAGCTAGCTAGCTAGCTAGCTAGCTAGCTAGCTAGCTATCATTTGTATGACTGTTTGTCTGTATGTATATATATATATATATATATATATATATATATGTGTGTGTGTGTGTGTGTGTGTGCGTGCGTTGTCGCGCATATATATATATATAGGTAAATGTGTAAATGCATGTATGTGTTTATGTATGTATGTATGTATGTATGTATGTATGTATGTATGTATGTATGTATGTATGAATGAATGTATGTATGTACGAATGTGTATAATCAACAGATGAGATCCAGAGATTCTCGGTATAGAAAGCACATTGTTGCGCTCAAATGATTCGAACTTAGGCACCGATGTGTTTTACAAGGGACCAATTCCGCGGGATAGAGAGTGGCTATAACAGGAATCATGGTTAGAAGATATGGAAAGAATTATGTGGTTAAACAAATTAAATATAAAAGCTTGGGTTTGCTATAAAAAGATATGTATATATGTATACATACAAAACAAAAACAGCAAAGACTGAAGACTTTCAGACGATGAATACTTAAGTTTAAATATATAGATACTTATATTGACAGATCAAACTTACACAGAAGACAAATGATAGAAAAGATTAAAAGGAAATAGGTAAGATGTTGTAAGTTCAACAGCTGTTTCTGGGGGCTCGGAAATTCATCATCATGTTGGTAAATATCTTTATATATATATTTAAACTTAAATATTCATCGTCTTCAATCTTTGCTTTCTTTCTGTTTGCATGTTTACATATATACATATGTTGTATCTCAAACCTAACCTGTTATACTTATTTTGTTTATCCGCATAATTTCTTCCATATCTGCTCACCTTGATTCCTCTTATAGCTACTCATTACCTCGCGGAATTGGTCCCCCGTAAAAAAAAAAAAATCGGTATGTATGTATGTATGTATGTAGGTAGGTAGGTAGGTATGTTTGGACTTAAAGAGCTCTTACTTTCTCTTCACTAATATTTTCGACGAAATTTTGTTCCACGCTTTTGTCACCACGGCGCCAAACTCTTGCCTAAGAGAGGCTATGCTCTTCCGGTAGCATGACTTAAGAGTTGTGGACATGGTCCAGTGCGAAACATTCTGACAGTTGTATGGTATAATCAACAACATACTATTTCATGATATCAAATAATGTTTGTGTGTGTGTGTGTGTGATGTTGTTAGGTAGGGTAAAATCTCAACTGTTTCCTCTTAAGACACATCTGCTTATTCAGTTATTACAATCCAAAATGCAGTTGTCGTTTTTGTACAGATGCAAAGTACATGGTAAAGTTGAAAATCATGAAAACACTGTTTGTAGAGTTATTGTATAACAAAACAGGAAGTCGGAAAATTTATTGGTATTTTTAAATCACCATTACATATGTTTCATTTCCTAATAGGAATTACAGAGTTTTACGTCTCAGACAGAAATGTAAGTAATTTCCTATCAGAAATTTTTCAGACAGAGAAATTAGGTAATGTTGTTTAGTTTTTCATTTGATATTATTTAATTTCTCTGCATGAAGAATTTCTAATAGAAAGTTCCTTACATAGCTATTTAACATCTAAAACTGTAATTCCTATAAGCAAATGAAATGTGTGTAATGCTGGTGAATAAATAATATCAATAAATTTACCAACTTCCTGTCTTCTTACACAATAACTCTGCAAACTATATATATATATATATATATATATATATATATATATATATATATATACATACATATATATATATATACACATATACACACATATACACACATATACACACACATATATATACATACATACATGTATATGTATATCTACACACGCACATATATATGAAATATACGTTTGTGTATGTGTGTGTGTGTACCTATCTCTAAATAAATAAATAGATAGTTATAAACACACTCAACAAGATAGATCCGATGTAATCCGCAATAGTACTCCGAAGCAATCCAAAACGGTAATCCAGGAGAACCCGACTTGGTATTCTAGGAGATATTTCGGCTTGGATATAGCATAAACAACACATACACAAATACACACGAATAGATAGACAGACAGACAAGCAGACAGACCAACACACACACACAAACACATACACATATACACACAGACAAACACACAAACACGCATGCATTCATATGTGTGTACATAAAGCTGTTTATGTATATGTATACACAAATACTCGCATACAAACACACACACATAAATGTGCATAGATTCATGTACACACATATCAATATGCATATAAACACACACACGTATATACACGCACATACTTAAATGTGTGTAACTAGTGTGTAGTTTTTTGTCAGTGAATGTGTGAGCGTAAGATTGAAACAAACGATGCGATGTAATATGTCCATAAAATCTATAGGATTTTCGAAGCATCCTTTTCTCTTAATACGACGGCGTTTAAGTACAGCCTCCATCACAGATCCTCAATATCATTGGCGTTACCTCCACCCGTCTTCGCAAAGCCAAAAAGTCATTGCCACAAACGGTATCATCGCAGACATTATACTATCGTCGTGGTGGTCGTGGTTGTGGTCGTCAACATCGTCGTCGTCGTCGTCGTCGTCATCATCATCATCATCATCATCAACAACACCACCACCACCAACAACAACAACAACAACAACAACAACAACAACAACAACAACAACAACAACAACAACAACAACAACAACAACAACGGCACCACCA
>NC_068981.1:149024082-149034216 GCF_001194135.2 Octopus bimaculoides
ATCTTAGTCTTCTCAGTTCCGCTAGGTTTTGCAAAACTTCCATTTTGCAAATTCTTTAGAACCCGGAATGTTGAAGGCATTTTTAAATATTAGCACATATACACATATGCATAAGCGTATATAAAAAAAAACATAAACACATATAATCAACACACAAATACGCTCATAAAGCCCCCCCCCCCACCTCATATGTATGTATACATACACGAATGTGTGTGTATGTGTGTCTGTGTGCATGCATATGTATAATAATAATATATATATATGCGTGTGTGTGGGTGGGTGGGTGGAAGGTATAAGTTCTGTCTGAAATGTAAACCTTTCATCTCATTATCTGTAACGTATCTTTGCTACTCAGGCTACACTCTAAATTCTAACTTTTGTTTCATGAAGTTTGTCTCTACAAGCATGTAGAATCAACATTCTCAAACACTCATTTCTTGTCTGTCGCCTGTTTTTTTTTTTTTCTCTCTCTAGATTTTTCGCCATCATTCCCAATTGTATACATTGTTTCTTTTACTCATCTCCGAACTTTTTCAACAAACATCAATTGTTTCAATACCTCTCATTATGGATCAGTTAGATATGTCTCAATCTCTCTGATGTCATCACTTCGGTGAATTTAATGCATATACTTCCTCTCTCATATTCATCCAACACTGACAGTTCTGATGCTGGCAGTGAAACGTTTGCTATCCTGAATTGTCTCTATACTAACGATATTCGCGTTTAACTGTCTTTAAATGAAACGCTGACTTTCACTTTCTCTATCTCTCGTACCTATATTCCTAACCCATCAATCATAGTCCTTTCACAGTTTCTGTTATTATTGAATCCACTTATTCCAAGTCATTCAACTTCACGTCATCTTACGGTGCAATAAATTTTGCCACACAAACCCATTAGTCCTTTAAGTCGCTTAACTAGTTAAACTATGCTAAATACACGCTGACTACCCATAAAGGTAAATCTATTTTATCTCTCATCCATCCGATACAAATAAACAGGGACCCAATAGCAAGCACCAAAGAATGTTTCGAAACCACTGTCACACAACGTATGTGCTCAACTCCAACTAAATGGTCAACATGTAACTTCACTGCATCTCTACAAACATGAAAAACTGTCTGCAGCATATACCAGAAACATTAACTGAGATGGTTTCCTTTACCAATATCACCGAAGTAAACGATGACTTAGTGCAGAGAACTACGTCGCAGATTGCAGTCGAGCTTTCAGGACTCTAATCATGGTCCCTTCTACACACCACCTCTGTATTATGCGTATCACTGCTACAGAATAGTCAATATTTCTTTTAAATTTCCCTTGCACTTCTTTGAAAATGTTTATAACTATTCTTCGCGCACACGAATTCTCCTCTTATCACAAAGGTTCATCCCTGGTTATTCCAGTCAAATAATTCGACTGGTTCTGATTACCTTCTTTTTATTTTTCAAACTGTATTACAAAGGAAACTCAATCTCACCATCGACTTCAACTTTTATCTATTCCCGGTTATCTACTATATGCATTAGCAAAACCAACCGTGTCTTATATCTCGAAAAAGATACTTTTGTCAACATCCCAAAAGGATGAAGATATGACTATTCTCATTATGATTATGAATTTCTTCCACTTACTTTGCGGTTAGCCGCATGTTTTTATGAGGTCAAATCTTTTACTTAGAATCATATGATTCTGGATGAAAGACAATCGAAAAACTTGAAATAATTATTAGCAAAGGCAAAGTCTGATCTAATCAAAAACGACGAATCATTCATTGTATCTAAATGCAATGATGATCGATATGGTACATGTCAGTTCATGCATACCAGTCAATATAAGAGCAGAAAAACCGGAAGAATATTTACAAATGCAAATATGAACTGCAAAAGCAGAAATTTAATTAACTGCATCAAATGCCCGGATTGTGAAGAGATATACGCTGGCTAGATTGGGAATGCATTATCGGAACGTTCACGTGTGCACCGACAGTAAATTAGGGGCCTTGATGCCCATCAGATCCCTTTAAGCAACCATCTGGCAACATGAGGTCAGAAAAAGTTTATAATATTCGCTTTCTACAAACTACACACCTCAAGTGACGTTGAGAGAAAAACCAAAGAAAAGAATTTTATTGATAAATTTAAACTCATTTTAAATGAACAGTTATAGTAACGGTGATAATTATAATAATGATGGCAATAATAATAAGTACTACTGCTATAACTACTGCTACCACCGCCACCACTAACAACATCAATAATATAGGTGATGGTGAGTAGATGAGGAGTAGATGGAACAGGGACAACTGACGAAGGGATATACTCTTTATGTTGCATGTCTCGTTTCTCTGTTTGTCTTTTTTTTTTGCGTTGTTCGAAAAAAGTTCGTTTTCTGTTTTCGTTTTTCTGTTTCCGTTTCTCATTGTGTTTCACGTTTTCTTGATGTCCGGTAACCCTATATGCATGTATGTATACATATAGATGTAGGTATGTACATATATGTATGGATATATGCATATACCCATATATTATTTATATTATATATATATATATATGGGAGAATATACGAAAAAACAACAACAGACGAGGACAGGTGGTGTAAATAACAAAAGGATGTATTAGTATGACGCTCGGGAATACGGAAAGTCTTTGACGTTTCGAGCTACGTTCTTCAACAGAAAGAATACGGAGACAAGGAGAAAAACACGGAGAAAAAAAATTGAATAGTGTTCAGTCAACGGTCAATCATAATAATGGCTGATCATGACAATGGCTGACCGGAAGTTAGAAATTCTTTTTCAGGAGAGCTAAGAAAAGGATATATATATATATATGTGTGTGTGTATTGAATATATATATATTCTAAGCGACATATTGATACTTATATATACATGTGTGTGTGCGCGCGCGCGTTTGTGATATGTATGTGAGTGCATGTGATGTTGGTTTGTTTACATTCCCATAACTAAACGGTTTGGTAAAAGAAACCGATAGAATAAGTACTACACTCACAAAAAATAAGTACAGGAGTGGGACGAGCACGACTGCAGTGCAATGATTGAAACAAGTAAAAGGTAAAACATATGTACGTGTGTGTGTATGTGTGTGCATGAGTGTGTGTGTGTATGTGTGTGTATGTGTGTGTGTGTGCATGAGTGTGTGTGTGTGTGTGTGTGTGTGTGTGTGTGTGTGTGTGTGTGTGTGTGTGTGTGTGTGTGTGTACATGTAAGTATATTATATAAAACTGTTTGTAATGTATGCATAAGCAATGACTGTAACAAATATTCGAGCTATTAATATACTTACAAAAAAGTCAGTAAGAGAAGAATAGAGAAGGGAGAGATAGATGGAAAGAGAGAGGAAGAGAGAGGGGAAGAGAGAGGGGAAGAGAGAGGGAGACAGACAGAGAGGGGAAATGATACGTAAGTTGGAAGAAGAAGAAGAAGAAGAAGAAGGAGGAGGAGGAGGAGATGATGATGATGGTGGTGGTGTTGTTATTGTTGTTGGTGGTGGTAGTAGTGGTGATGGTGGGGATGTTGGTGGTGGGTAGATGGAGAAAAATTAATAGAAAAGTTATATTGAAATTAAAAATAAAAGAGAAGTGTGGACCAATGAGAGAGAAACGAGAGAGAGAGACAGAGAGAGAGAGGGGAGAGAGACAGAGAGAGTTTGAGAGAGAGAATGTGTGTGTGAGAGAGAGTGTGTGTATGTGAGAGAGAGTGTGTATGTGTGTGTGCGTGTGTGTGTGTGTGTGTGTGAGAGAGAGAGAGAGAGAGCAATGAATGAAAGAAGAAATAAGTGCAAACGTGGGATTTGCTGGATGTGGAGGACGGGACAGAGCCCATGACTCTTGCAGTCTCTGAAAAACTGGTGAGATCGATGCTGTTGACGTTTTGTTTGAACTGCTGGTGTAACTGTGTGCAAGAAAGTTCCTCCCCAACCACATGGTCCCGGGTTCAGTCCTACTCCGTGGCACCTTGAGCAAGTGTCTTCCATTATAGCGCCAGGCCGACCAGTTGTGAGTGGATTTGGCAGACGGAAACTGAAAGAAGCTCGTCGTATATATATAAGATTCAGTTGAATTAGGTACTTAAATTGATGCACCTTGCAAGTTCGGTATAGTCCGCACACCTCAACAATATTATTTCAATATTGAATATCAAGACTCCGTGTTTGTACCTAATATTCCTGTCGTATGTGCAGACAACTCAACCCAGCTAAGTGAAGATATCCGCTCTTGGTAGTTCAGACATGTACTTTTTATATAAAGATAATTTTTATAGTATTTCCGAAGTGCAGATTCCAAGTTAAGTGAACAGAATATAAATAAGTAACAAAGATGTACAGGTGTCAATTCATTACGGCCGTTTCAAGCGGCATGTGTGTGTGTGTATGTCTGTGTGTTTGGGTGTGTGTCTGTGTGTGTGTTTAGGTGTGTCTGTGTGTGTGTTTGGGTGTGTGTCTGTGTGTGTGTCTTTCTGTCTGCGTTTGTCCCACCACCACCACCACCACCACCACCACCACCACCACCACTTTGCAACCAGTGCTGGAGTGTTTACAGCCCGGGTCAAGGAAATGTTCTCAATCTGTTTTCGTACGGAAGAACTGGGTATGAATCCAGTAACTTAGCGGTTCGGCAAAAGGGAACGATAGAATAAGTACCTTGTTTAAGACAAAAATAAGTGCTGGGGGTCGATTCATTCGACCAAAATTTCTTCAAGGCCCAAGTATGACCGCAGTCTAATGACTAAAACAAGTAAAGTAGCAGGTAAAAGGTAATATCTCACACAAAGACATGAGCGGAGACAAGTTTCCAGGGAGACGATGTTCTAGGAAAGAAGAATTGAATATATTGATTATTACAAGAATTGGTGCGTTGAACGAGAGGTGGGAGGACGGATGGGTCTGGCTTGTAAGAATAACTTAGATTTGAGACCAGTGACTCTGAGCAGCGGAGGCCATTATAATAGTTGATAAAAATGTCAGATTTTGTAGTGCGAGAAACGTTATGAGAAAGCCAAATAGAGAAATTGAAAGACAGGGAGACAAATAATGGGAAAGAGTGGAAGAGATAGAATTATAGATAGATAGATAGATAGATAGATAGATAGATAGATAGATAGATAGATAAAGAAATTGAGAGAGAGAGAGAGGAATAAAGAAAGAAAGAGGAAAAGAGGGGGATAGTGACAGGAACAGATAGAAAGTAAGAGAGTATGTTTGTTTTTGGTCTTTTCTCTTTTGCATGTTTCTGTCACTTGACTGTGACCGTGTTGGGACTGGATCCTTGTGGTTTGAATCACTATCGCCAAAATTTATTTCAGTTGTTTTCAAATTTGGTATATGGATTAAGTATTTTTTTTACTAGTTATGAAAATGAAAATCATTTTGCCTTTATAATTAAAAAGTTATTAGCCTTCAAAGTGTACTTTAGCCAATCAGAAGTGAATATTTTATACATCACCGTGAAGTTCAGTTAGCATAATAAGCAAAGAACTCTTGTTTCCATAGTAACCAAGGAGTGTAACCACCACGTGTTCCATAACTGTTTGCAAAGAACTCTTGTTTCCATAGTAACCAAAGATGCTGCGTATGCGCACAAGGAGTGTAAACACCACGTGTTCCATAATTGTTTGTTTTCATAACAGTAGGAATTCGATTCGAGAACGTATAGAGATTTTAGAACAGGGACGAGATGGCTTCAATTTTAAACCTTTCCTGTTTGATGGAATTAATAAAGACAGAAGAGGATGCAGCATATTTCTTCCAAGAGAAAGGAATAATACCAGAAAAGAAGATTTGTAAGAAAGAACATCCCATGGAAAAACAAACAAACAAACAAACAAAAACCAAAACAAAAAGTGGAAATTTGTACTGGCGTTGCCAAACGGGGAGGCTGCAAAGTGTCTGTGTCTCTCCGAAAAGATACATGGTTGGAAGGTGGCTCCCTTTCTCGGAGAACAATACTTTCTTTTTATACGCCCGGGTCAAGGAAATGACCTCAATCTGTTTTCGTACGGAAGAACTGGGTATGAATCCGAGCACAGTTGTTCTTTACAACAATTATTTTCGTTAGTTGTATGCAGAGGAATTGCTCGGCAACCTAGTTCAAACAGGTGGTCCCGAAAAAATTGTCGAGATAGACGACACAGTGTACTCAAAATGCAAGTACAACCGAGAGAGGATGCTATCTGAACAGTGGGTCTTTGGTGGGAGTGTGTCGCAAGACAAGGGAAGTTTTCTTTTACGCTGTACCAAGTCGTAACCGCGAAACACTAGAGGACTGCATACGACGCTCAGTTCTTCCAGGAACCACTGTCTTCAGTGACCTGTGGCGAGGTTATAATCAGATCCCAGAAATCGATGACTATGATTTCAGACATAAAATTCTGAACCACTGTATTAAATTTATAAACTCAAAAGAAGGACTCACACTCAACAAACTGAGAGTACATGGGCGTCTTTAAAGCGTGGAAACAAACGCCGATGTGAGATACACCGTTCCATGGTTGACTCTTATCTTTGCGAATTTATGTGGAGAAGGAGATATGAGAGAGCTAATCTATTTTATATAATTCTAGAGAGTATTGCAAATTTTCGATCTTGAAGTTTTTAACTAACGTCTGACTAAAGCTATGTTTTGACTGTTATTTCTAGCAACTGCAGTTGGTTTGCTTGTAGCTTTTATATATTTAATTTGTTCGCGTATGTTTTAATGTTTTTCACTGTTATTTCTAATGTTATAACATGCCGGCGCTCCCCGCCTTCTCGCTACTGTGACAGACGATGGATGAAGCAGCGAACGCGCTGTTTTCTGATTGGCTGAAAATTCTGAAAATCATAAAACTTTGAACACCTGTAACATTTTCGCAAAATTTTTCTGAAATAAATAAACAAATTCTAATTCAGTGTCACAAATTACATCTATATACTACATTAAAAATCTTTTATTAAAGATTTCAATATGCAGTGACTCAAACCACGAAGATCCCACTGCATTGATAAATATGTTTACAGCACCTAGATTTCCCAAGTGGTCACCCATCTAAGTATTAACTAGGATCGACGTTAACTTCGGTGATCGGACGTGAGACGATGTTTTCAACATGATATGGCATAAAAAGAACACGAGTTAATGCGAGTTAATGAAGCAGAGATTGATGGATAAATTGGTAGATAGATAGATAGATAGACAAAGAGATAGGAATTTAAAAAGAAGTTGTGGGAGATAGAACTAATGTGAATGCGTTTTGCTATGTGATTGTATGCATTTTTGTGTGTAGTTAATTTTGTATGTTTGTGTGTGTGGATATTTGTATGTGTGCGTGGGGTGAGTGTTTATGTATGTGTGTTTGAATAAAATTTAAAATTTGCTAATTTGTGTGCGCGTGAGAGTGAGTGTGAGAGAGAGAGAGAGTGAGAGAGAGAGAGAGAGAGAGAGAGAGAGAGAGAGAGAGAGAGAGAGAGAGAGAAGGATCGAGTTAGTGAGATAGAGTAAGTTTTAGGGATAGAGTAAGTTTTAGGGATAGAGTAAGTTTTAGGGACCGCCATGGTTAGAAACTGAAGGTCAAACAGATACATAGACGTAGCGATAGGCGAAAATAGGTAAGTTAAGAAATAAAGAGACAGACAGACAAATAGATTGATAAGATAGATAGATAGATAGATAGATAGACAGACAGATAGATAGATAGATAGATAGATAGAAAAAGATAGACAGCTAGATATAGAGCGAGCATGTGAGGGAGAAAGAGAGTGCGCAAGATAGTATGTACATGTGATTGTTTGCCTATGTGTGTTTTTGTGTGTGAGCGAGAGCGTAAGAGAGAGAGAGAAAGAGAGTGAGAGAGAGAAAGAAAGAGAATGAGAGAAGAGAAAACGGGTGTTTGTAACTTTAGATAGATAAATTGGGTGGTAGCAAGTAGCCAAGAATGATAGACAGAAAGGGTAAAAAATAGAGAGAGGGAAAGAAAAAGCCATAGTGGCGGACCAAAAGGCAGAGATAGGTCGGTAGGTAGGTAAGTACAGAGAGAGAGAGGGGGGGGAGAAAGAGAGAGAGAGAGAGAGAGAGAGAGAGAGAAAGAGATGTAGAGAAGGGAAGAGAGAGTGGCGGTGGTGATGGAGAAATGAAGTGAGCTGTAGAGAAATGTTAGTTGAGTTTTTTGCTGGTTTTGTATAGTAAGATCAGGTTTTTTATGTGTCAGAGTGGATTACGCCTGGCACAGGATACTCTCGCGAACCAAGTCGACCTGCACCCCCTCTAACAAGCGTCCGTCAGTGCAGTCTGGCGCCACGATTCAACGTCTCGTGGCCCTCCTCCAGAGCTTTCGTACCCCTACCACTGCTGTTGCCCCCATTTCTGGAGCCGGCTGGCGGATTGAGCAAGATTTACTCTTGATATTATGCTCTTGCCGCAGGAATTGAAACAAATCGAATAAAGAGAAGAAAGTTTTTTAGAATTATAATTCCTTCTACCAGTTTTCTTAAGCAGAAGGAAAAAAAAAATTAAAAAAGGGGAAAAAGAAGAGGGAGAAGCATAAGGAGAAGAAGAAAAGGAAGAAGAAAAGAAGTAGAAGAAGAAGATGACGATGATGGTGATGATAATGATGATGAAGAAAATGAAAGAAAGGGAATTAGTAGTAGGAATACCAGCAATAGTAAAAATGCGAATAAGTAGAAGCAAGTGATGATGATGATGATGATGATGATGATGATGATGATGATGACGACGACGACGACGACGACGACGATGATGACAATGATGATGATAATGACGGCAATCTGACGACAACGATGAAGAAGAAGAAGAAGAAGAAGAAGAAGAAGAAGAAGAAAATGGAGAAGTAGGATGAAAAGGGAAGGTGGGAGATGAAGTAAAAGAGAAAGATAAGAAAGAAGGAAAATTAGTAAAAACAATGTGAAGAAGAAAACAAAGAAAAAATAAAGTAAAAGAAAAAAGACAAAAGAAAGGAGGATATGGGATAGAAGATAGATGGGGAAAGGGGAATATGCAAAACGAGAAGGATGGTGCTGGAGAAGAAATCAGAAGGTTTAGGAGAAAAGTAAAAAAAAAAATAATAATAATAATAATAATAATAAATAATAATAATGATAATAGTAATAATAATAATAACAGTGAGGGAAGGAAAAAAGTGATAGAGTTGATGTAGACAATAGAAACAGAGATACGACTATATGCGACTGAATAAATAAGTGCAAGAAAAAGAGGAAGCTGGAGAAACATAAGAGAGAGAGAGAACGAGAGAAAGATAGAGAGAGAGAGAGAGAGAGAGAGAGAGAGAGAGAGAGAGAGAGAGAGAGAGAGAGAGAGAGAGAGAGAGGAGAAAAAGAGCCGTAGAGACGAAAAGGCAGGCACCGATAATAGAAGTGGGCTAAAACGACAACCACGACAAGTAAAAAAATGATGCAGAGAGTTTGAGAAATGTATATATATATAATAATAATACAAAGAATATATATACATGTATACACACATATATGTACATACTTACATCTACATGTGTATATAGATGCATATCAGGGTACAGGACGTTAGAACAATGAACTACAGACAACAGAACGAACACATAGGAAAACGGAAAGCCACTTGGAATATTCCTTCATCAGCTGCCTCTATTCTAACCTGACGTTTCGAAGATAAGGCAGAACGTACTCTAGAATAGTCTCTTCCTGAGTAGAACAAACAACAAAAACAATAATTACGACTCTGTCAGAAATATGGTAAACAAAGTAAGGAGGAATTAAAGATTTAATGACAAAATCTCACATTTACCAAATGATGCTGTACGATATGCAATATTGTAGTCAATATGGACAGAAATGCATCAACAGGATATGTACGTAACATATGCACAAACGTACGCACACATCTCTCTCTCTCCCTATACATATGCGTGTTTGTGTTTGTGTGTGTGTTTGTATCTATCTATCTATCTATCTATCTATCTATCTATCTATCTATCTATCTATCTATCTGTCGTGGTTGCGTGGTAAGAAGCTTGCTTTCCAGCCACATAATTCCGGGTCAGTCCCACGGCGTGGCATCTCGGGTGGGTAAGTCACTTCTACAATATCCTCGGACCGACCAAAGCCTTGTGAGTAGATCTGG
>NC_068981.1:149034653-149035713 GCF_001194135.2 Octopus bimaculoides
CTAATTTGTAAAGTTTTATATTTTTCATTAATTGACATTTTTATGTTTCAGGTTCTATATGTGGCTGTTTAATCATACCATTTACAAAAGAAGCCGTGGAACTGTTTGAATTTCAAAGAGGCCGTATTGTAGGTCATTCTGAAGGTGGACATAGCCAGCGTAAAATCGCAGAAAGCCTTGGGATCCCGCTTTCTGCAGTTAATAGAGCGATTGTGCAATTCACCAGAAGGGGGGAGTAGTCGACATCACCTCGCTCCAGATCAACCAAGGCCCTCTGACAGGACCCTTCTCTTTGCTAAGAGAAGTGTGGAGGATAATCATCGTTGCAAGACTTTTGACATAGCAGAACAAGTTGATGTCAGTCCCAGAACAGCTGTTAGGTATCTCCACAAA
The DNA here is from genome assembly GCF_001194135.2 of Octopus bimaculoides. NCBI lineage: Eukaryota > Metazoa > Mollusca > Cephalopoda > Octopoda > Octopodidae > Octopus > Octopus bimaculoides. Next base: position 149,035,047 of record NC_068981.1, read on the forward strand.
CTTGGTTACTATGGCAGAGCAGCAAGAAGGAAACCATTCCTTCGACCAGCCAACATCAAGCGGAGAATAGCAGTGAAATGGTGGAGAGGCCACTAGCGTTTTGGGACACTATCATATTCTCTGATGAATCCAGATGTGTTGTATTTCCTGACAGTGGACAAGTGAAGGCGCATGGCTCAATGGTTAGAGCGTCGAGCTTACGATCGTGAGGTTGTGAGTTCGAATCCCGGACCGTGCTGCCTATTGTGTTCTTGAGCAAGACACTTTATTTCACGTTGCTCCAGTTCACTCAGCTGTAGAAATGAGTTGCAATGTCACATGTGCCAAGCCGTATCGGCCTTTGCCTTTCCTTTGGATAACACTGGTGGCGTGGAGAGGGGAGGCCAGTACTTATCCTATCGCTGTCTTTTGCCGAACTGATAAGTTATGGGGACGTAAACAGACCAACATCGGTTGTCAAGCGATGGTGAGGGGCTAAACACAGACACAAAGACGCACGCATATAAATAGGCATACATATTCTTTTATTCTCTTATTTGTTTCAGTCATTTGACTGCGTCCTCGTGTTGTTGTTTTTTCATGTTTTTTCTTGCTTGTTCATGTCTGAATCGACTATATATACATATATATACATACATACATATATATATATATATATATATATATA
>NC_068981.1:149035899-149038750 GCF_001194135.2 Octopus bimaculoides
TACAGAGAGAGAGAGAGAGAGAGAGAGAGAGAGAGAGAAAGATAGATAGAGAGAGAGAGAGAGAGAGAGAGAGAGAGAGAGAGAGAGAGAGAGATACAATGGGCTTCTTTCAATTTCTGTCTATCAAATTCACTCACAAGGCTTTGGTTAACCTGGTGCTATAGTAGAAGACACTTGCCCAAGGTGTCACACAGTGGGACTTAACCTGGAAGCCTGTAATTGGGAAGCAAGCTTCTTACTGCACAGTTACGCCTGTGCCTGATTCCTCAAGAAAATGTCAATGTTTTCCCTTGGGATTTATTGAGATTTGTTGATTCATATGGCCAAACTTAGATGTACTTGAAACTGAAGTTTTCCAAATCAAAAGGGAATATCTGTTGGTATGAGAAGAATTCTGAACATAATTGTTTCCCCCCTTCGACGAACCCATTGAGAATAAATAGTACATGCTAATTAACCCATAGTCTTGCGTCGTTGCATAGTCTCTGATCTAAATTACGGAACCACTTTATGGAAGATTTTTTTATTTTAAATTGAAATTTGTGTAGCAGTAAACCTGAAGATTCTAAAGAAACTCTTTCTGAGTCACAACGTTATTGAATGTAAGTTTGCCTATTTATGAGAAATGCCCGCACCAACTGCCAGTTGCAAACGATGATCGTATCTTTTTGGGATACAAGTATAACTCTTTTGCACAACCTCTGCTATGAAAAGTAATGATGTAGGCTGAGGAAGGGAATCTTTCTCTTCCAACTTGCCACAACTTTTTTGAAAAAGACGGACCCTCATGTTTGTAGACATTTTGGCAATTTAAACTTCAGTTCAAAATAGATCAGGTTGGACAATTTTTGTTCCTTTTTGAATTAGTGGTAAATCTGACATAAGTCTCCTGACAGCCATTCAATGTTCTGTCTAGGGCTTTCAAAGTTCTCTTGTGTATCCCTGTCTATTCATCCCTTACAATTATTTGTGCGTAAATCTAAAAGGCACTTGAAAGTAGAGTATGCTTTACGGTTCTCAACAAGAAGTATGGTGACAATACTTGGAGAAGAAACTGCAACAATTATGCCTTTATGTTGACGAAATTATCAATCAATGTACTGATAGGGGATACTTATTTACACGAGGAATCAGGAAAGAAAAGTTCAGCTTCTTCGCGGATCCTATAAACAATAATAATAAGGTTGAATCTTGTAAAAAATAATAGTGGACCTACTGGATCTATGGTAATTTATATATGATCTCATAGTATTATCATTATATCATATCTTTCTCAAACATTCTGTTGAATTTCAGTGACGTTAGATTGTGATAGGCTGGATTTTGAAGATATTCATTATTTATATTCTCAAGCTTGTTTGTAATGTCCTCGTCATGTACATTGTATATTATATCTAAGAAAGTTATTTTTTGCAGAATCGCTAAGTTTCGGGGACGTAAACAAAACACTACTGGCTGTCAAGCAGTGGTGGGGGCCAAACACAAACATAATTAAATGTGACAAGGCTGGCTCTTTGAATTACAAGCACTACTCATTTTTGTCAGATGACAGAACTGGAGGAACCTCAAATAAAGTGTGTTGCTCAAGGACACAACGTGCTGTTGAGTATCGAACTGATGACCTTACGATTGTGAGCCGAATATCCTAACCTCTTTGCAAGTGATAAGGCTCATTCCCAAATCATATAAACTCATAGGACAGGTTTTTCCCGTTTTCGTGGCCCTTATATTCCCCACTGGACGTGACGCTGCTCCGTCGCAGGATGACTCGCTTTTGCCAACTAGTGGACTGCAGCAACGTGAAATGAAGTGTTTTGCTCAAGAACACAACGCATTTCTCGGTCCAGAAACCGAAACCATAATTTTTATGATCATAAACCCAACATGCTAACCACTAAGCCATGCGCCTGCACTTGCTGAACCAGGATTAATATGGAATGAACCAGTATTGATAATAACAACAACGATATTTTCCTACTGGATTTTAAAAAATAGCCTAAGAATTGAGAGAAATAGAGTTTGTTTTAACTGCCTCGATATTAGGCAACACACCCACAGTGAATTTCTGCTGTGGATCAAGTAGAATTGAAAAAAGGAAAATAATCCCTCCCCCAAAATAGCATTGAGTAGAATGTGATTATCACTATGTTGAAATTAATTTCCTGTGTTATATGCATTTTCAAGAAAAATATACAAACAAAAAACAATGACCTAAATGCTTCGTGAAATGGTTGAGACCAATATTTCACGAACTACTTAACTGAGACTTGAAGTCACAATTTCAAGGCATGATATGGTAACATAGGTTCCGTTGAGTTAATCTTATTAATCCACTACCCATCACACACAAACACACACACATACACACACACACATACACAAACACACGCACACACACACACACACATACACACACACACGCACACACATACACACAATCTGCTTGTGAATAATTGCGCTTTACTAGTTATTGCTAGAGAGGAGAAATACCCAAGAAGCAAGAACCATGAATATCGTGGGCCATTTGATTTAATTACTGATTTTTTAGTCATTGGACTTCATCCATACTGGGGCAGCCGTCTTGGGATTTTACAAAGAAACGCGAAGCCCTGAACGTGAAGAGACGTAATTAACTAACATACATTTGTTCGATGCACCAATTCTGCAAGTCTACTAATACTTGCACACATATCTACACTTACACACATACGTACACACAGACAGACACATACACCTATATGTATAATATATGTAAATATGTATGTGTGCATACACACATAAATATATACACATAGATGTGTATATATATGTATGTGCGTGTGTGTGCGTGTGTAAGTGTATGTATGTATAT
>NC_068981.1:149043760-149045158 GCF_001194135.2 Octopus bimaculoides
CATAACTGAATATCTGGATGTAATGGAGTATGTAAAGGCTACTAACAACTTATTCTGCTGTGAATCCCTCTGTATATTATACGAAAATAAGTTCTTCCTCCTTAATTGTTTTTTCTGTTGACATCACAAAAGTTTCTCTCATTACCATAAATCTCTATGTTCCGACTAAACAAATTAGATCTTCCTTTCAGCCTTACCTTTCACTACAATACTGCTTCAGTGTACATCTAAAATTTGCTATACTTAGAATTTTCTTGTCTTTAGCACCTATTCATCAGTCTAGCACCCCTTCTATCTCTCCAATCAACGCACTATTACATCACCTGCCTTCTTCTCAAATTTTACTAACCTTTGTTACTGACATACTTTAAAAATAGTGTCATTATAATTTATGTTTATTGTTTATTCCCTATTTCTTGTGACTGATTTGTGGTATACTGAGGGTTTACTTGCTCTGTATTGATTGTCCATTACATTTTTCTCGTTGATACCGGCTTCCCTTTAGTTTAGTTTCCCTCAGCAGTTTTATCCGTCTCCCATTTTTCTATAATTCTTCGTACTTCAATACCCTCTCTACATTTCTTGTCTCTCTTTTCCAATTGAACTTATATGTATTTATAATCACTATTCTTTACTAAGCTATTTGCCCGTGTCTTCTGACGAGGAAAATATGATTCTGCATAAGGAGACACTTAAAATCTGTGGCAGTCCATACACTCACAGTATTAATGGACCTCATTAAATAATATACAAGGTTACGCATTAGTCATTGTATATCGCAAACAATTTGAACTGTTAGCTGAACGGTGTGGCTCTATCACACGTAGATCATACAATCATAAAATATCGGTAGATTCGTAATTACCATTCTTTTGGCAAACGTATTTCACGGGTGTATAGCATCCTCCTTGCGAAAGAGTTTTGAAATAGCTTAAATATTGGCATACTCAGCTATGAAGTGAATTTTCCGTTAAGCTGGTGATATATACTTCACTGTTGTATCAGCAGTATTGGCCAGATAAACGGTATGGTTACTCAAGCAATATCTATCTATCTAGCTATCTATCTAGCTATCTATCTGTCGGGATAAGCTCTACAGGCATGGCTCGAGAAACACGGGGCCGACCTGTCCGAGATGCCGGCAGAGCGACGAAACCGTTCTGCACGCACTCGTACAATGTCCCACCATTTCCGAGCAGTGGGCTTACGTCGAACAACTGCTATCGCGTGTGGGACGAGTCGGTCTATCAGCCGAGTCTATCGTGAATATTGTCGCGCCTCCTTCCTTTAAACGGGAAGGAAGAGCTATTTTCATCGTACTTGTGGCTATGGCGAAAGAATGTGTATGGTGGACGCGTCTGAAAGGTCTAGAGACAAAGACTTTCCTCTCTGGGCAAT
>NC_068981.1:149050057-149054012 GCF_001194135.2 Octopus bimaculoides
CTTTGTAATTTGTCCATTTTCTGTATTTAGCCCTGTGTGGCTATAATAAAAAGATATCTATCTATCTATCTATCTATCTATCTATCTATCTATCTATCTATCTATCTGTGTATCTATCTATCTATCTATCTATCTATCTATCTATCTATCTATCTATCTATCTATCTATCTATTTATCCCTAGAAGAGGAGCTTGTTTCCTTGCATTGGACACACACACACACACACACATATATATATGTATACACACGTATATATATACACATATATAAATATACATACATGCCTACATACACACACACGCACGCGCACACACACACACACACACACACACACACACACACACACACATATGAAAGAATGTATGGTGAATAAACAAACGGCATAACGTATACTGAGTCTACAACCGGACGGGAGACACGCAGAATGTCCCTAATTCTTCATCGGTTATCAACCGATTTAGAAATACTCAGTTTCGCACCGTTAATGATAAGACTGAGAACTTCCTATATTGGTGGTGTCCGCAAAACTTTTTTGCGGAGAATTTAGGGCCGAGAGGAAACAAAACAATACACAATGGACATACGGAAGTGAATAAGGTGAATAAATGTGATTTAGGACGATGGACAAAAACGAAATACATAAAATAAAGGACGAACAAAATTAGCCTTGGGGCCCAAAAGACAAGAATAGTGGGTAACACTTAGAAGACATCCTAAAGGATAATGAACAGTGAGACAGAGAATTTGCGACTGGTCACCTACGGAACCAGTGAGCGAAAGGGAATATATATACATATATACACACACATACCTAAATGAATAAAGTAGCTGTGGCTTGGTCACTGAAGCGATTGCATTGAAGAGCAGCTAATGTCCCAAGAGTTATCTTTCCTGTTTGTTTTTTATTTTTATCTTTTATATTAATTCGTTTAAATATAAGACTATTTTAATTAATTTGCTAGAATCTTCTTCGTTTGTCATCTTTACTGTGTCTTACTTACAAAACTCCTCTGTAAAACGAATATTTTTTTAATACCTTAATTCGGTAGTGTTTTGTATGTGAATGACCTTGGATTTGTGGGTCTGTCGTTACCTCTACATTCAATTACTCTTCGTTCTCCATTTCTTCTTATTTACTACTTGTCTTAAATAAAACAACAAATTGGAAGGGCGACGTAGGAGAAAGATAGAATGAGGTAAAGAACTACTGAATTGCACAAGGGCCTTACATTTCAGGTAAGTTTGAGTATTGACGAAGTCAAGTATCAACGCGAACTAATTAATGAACCCTGCGCTATATATTGAGTACATTTTCCTTGCTCAAACAAATGTGTGGGTTTGTGCGTATGTATCGTGTATGTAATGCATGCACGCATGTGTTTGTGTGTAGGTTAGCGTCAGTTTCAGTTTAACTGTGAACAAAATTTCAGTAACTTGCATTCTATCATGGGAGTGTTTTAAATCGGCAGTAATACTTCAGAGGTTATAACAGATATACATCATATTTTAAGTTGAAATATTAATGAAGATATAGCTCTACTTCTTTGCTGTCTTACGGAAGAGTCACGACTTTAATATCAGAAAATAGTTGTCAACATGTCAACTTCCTCAGTCATTAATTTGATTTATATTCTTTGAAAAGTCTTTTCCATTCCTCTAGTCTGAGATTTACAGAAGCTCAATAATTGTAAATCGTTTCACATAAAAGTTTACATTTAAATTGTATAGCCGTAGGGTTATGAATTTTGCTTCGCAAGTGCATGGTTTCGGGTTCAGTCCCACTACGCGGCACCCCACCTATATGCCGCATACAGTCCTGCAGTGCGGCACTGTATCCCCAGGTCGGATAATGTTCTGTAAATGAATATGGTAGACGGAAAATGTGAGAAGCCCATCGCATATGTGATATATGTGTGTGCGCGCACGCACGAGTGTGTTTCTGTGTGTTTGTTTATGTAAGTATGTATGTATGTATTATATATTATTGTATATATTATTTGTTATAAATTATTCTTTAATTCTCACTGTGCTTTAAATAAAGCGTCACAATGAGCATCACTTAAATAACACCTTCAAATCTGTCCACCCCATGTCTTGTTGAATCAGCCAACACATAAACACAGTAATCTCAAGTAATCATAAAGCTTTATTTTCCTGGTACCCAGTGTGAAACAATAGTAGCGTAGCTGGGGGTCGAATTCTAGGGAGAAGTCCGCCCCGGGCAACGCTTTTATGAAGGCGGTACTTCTGGATCTATATTGGGGCACGGTAACCGGAAAGGCTGCCGCGAGTATCACACACTAGCTAAGCTACTGCAATGTATTGCTGAAATTTCAGAGAAATTTCTTAAAGCTAAATAAATGCAATGAATTAACAGATTTTCTGACATACAACATCTGTGACATTTTTCCCATTTACTTTTATTTATGCTTTCTATATACTTTTAGTACATTCTTGAAAGATTATTTAAAAGAACACCTTAAAATAAAAAAAATAATCTGGAAAATTCTTAGAATGGTTTTAATAAACTCATATGCAGAAGGAAATTGTACAAAATATGAAAATAGTTATTATATTATTATTATTATTATTATTATTATTATTATTATTATTATTATTATTATTATTATTATTATTATTACGAAACAACAACTAGAGTGATAGCAAACACTATATGAGAGCAATCAGATACTTTAAAAATGCTATGTCACTACACTTCACATGTTCTTAGGCTTGGTTTTCCTTAACAAAATACTTCCAATTTGAGCGGTTGTTGGCTCTATACAAGAGACCGGTGGGGGCTCACTATTCACATGTGTACGATGATGAAGATGGTGTTATATACACTAACATACTTAGCTTGCATCTATAAATACAAATTACGTTGCATCTGTAAATAGACCATCATGTTGGGTGGTAATGATGCATTCACCAGCAAGCTATGACCACTTGTACACCGAATGTGCTGAATCATATTCGAAATCAGCAAGCTGTGCGTTAGCCGACGCACTAGAATCTTCTTCGTTCGTCATCTTTACTGTGTCTTACTTACAAAACTCCACCGTAAAACCTTCGCCAAATCTTTTATCCTTAGAACGGCAACCATCTGGAACTCATGATCGCGCACATTTTCTCTGCAGGTATCAATCTTTAGAAGATTTTTTTGATCAGCGGTTGATGTTCAAGAGCAATGAGCTCTACTCGTTCTCGTCATAATGAAAATAGAAGATTATTTAACCAATTCTGCCTTCTAAACTTCGCTACGTAACAACGCAGAGCCTGTATGTGGTCACTTCCCCTGCTTGAAATAGCAACCAAATTCCCCTCAACTCGTGGCCTACCATATTTAAAAGAATACATCTTGGAGCTAAACAACAATAAAAATATTTTGCTGTTTCCATATTACGTTATATATCCGCAATCAATATTTTCTCATAGAAAACTTTTGTTATACATTAGTGTTCGTTAAACAAATTAGAGAATTATTATCACCAAATATTAAATTAATTATAACTTAATGAACAATTTTTTTCTGTAGTGTCCAATGACTTTGCCTGTTATCCACAAAATATGTCTCCCTCTGGGTTTTTCTTGTGTTTTTATAATCGCTAGAGCAATTATAATATGCACATTTATACATTTTTCCTGCTTGTGTAAGCCTTCTGTAGGGAAAAGCTCATAATACCTTCATTTGACAGAATATTACGCAGTGAAATTTACCCAGCATGTATCATCATAAGAAAAAATATATATAACTGTTTATTATATTTTGTTTCAGATCGTTTCTCTGCTATCAAATAGTTTAATTAAGTGAAACTAGTCTGTAAGTGAATCCTCAGTAGTAATATAAATGAACATACACACATGCATATGTATGTATGTATGTATGTATGTATGTATGTATGTATGTATATATATATAATATATATATATATATGTATGTGTATATATATA
>NC_068981.1:149054252-149056768 GCF_001194135.2 Octopus bimaculoides
TTATATATATATATATATACACATACATATATATATATATTTATATATTTATATATATATATATATATATACATACATACAAACATACATACATACATACATACATACATACATACATACATACATGCAGCTATAAGTCTATAAGCTGGCTTGTTTACATTTTCTGACATCTTGTAATGTATCAACTCATTGCAAAATCTCTTGAAATTTAATCTAACATAACAGGGTTTCTTGAGAAGGATGCAACAGTGATAGGCAACACTGTATTATGGCTAAAAAGTAGCTTTTGTTGCTACGTGATTTAAAGTTCAATCTAACAGAGCAGCACATTGCATAAGCGTCTTCTACCATAGACTTAGACAAACCAAAACCTTTTGAATAAAACTGATGGATAGAAACTGAGAAAACCAGCTAGTGTAGCTCTTTCTGCATTTTGGCGGTGGATTTAGTCCGTCATCTGGTCTAAAACCAACGTTAGACACTTGTTATAAACGTCTGGGTTGAAATCCAGTTTTAGCATAATTTTTCGCCTCTTGCTCCCAGTTGTATGCTCTGAAAAAGCGCTATGGGTGATTCCCTTCCTCCTTTCACTAAATGATAAGGATGTTTTGAAATCTATGGCAGGATAAGAGTCAAAAGCCATATTTCTTTTCAAAATTGACAATACTTAGAGAAACACAGCTCCGATAACAGACAGAGTCAACATCCACTGACAAGGTTGAAAATTTTTGGAATACACAAAAAAATAAATAAAATGAGTGGAAATTGAACCGGTGAGTGTGTTAGATATTAAAGCAGTATGACTTTCCCCAGACATATCAAAATACTTAGAGGAGTTTCACCTTATTTCTCTCCTAACTTCCTGTCTCTTTGTTTTCAATATACAAATTTGACGGTGAAAGCATGTGGCCTAGTGGCTAGGATGTTGCATTCACGACTGCAAAATCGTTGTTTCAATCCTCGGGTCGGGCAATGCGTTGTGTTTTTGAGCAAACTACTTCATTTCACCTTGCTCCAGTTCGCTCAGCTGCGATGGTCTGGCGTCCTGTTCAGGAGGAATGTTGCGATTTCTGCCCCTTATGCTCCATGGAAAGCGGGTATCCAGCTGTATGAGTTCTAGAACTCGAAATTCTACTTACTTTTACTTGTTTGAAAAAAAAACTTCCATGGGTATTCGTATCTGTTTTTGTGTTTTGAGTTTATCATGATGCGAATTCTATACACAACGCCTACATGATTTCAAATAACAACCAAATTCCCCTCAAACTACAAGTTAGCATTCTCCCGCCAAAATAAAAATTAGGAAGGCATATGATAATTAAGTAATGTAATAGTGGATTCATTGTCTGAAAATCAAATGTGGTGACCATATCTGGAAAGCATTGTTCCTACATCAGCTAGCTCGTGGATGACCTGTGGTTGAAGAACGTCAATATTCCTTTAAATTTATTATTAAAAAGTCATTTCTACTAATTGCTCAACGACATTGCTTTTGTCTGAATAAAAAAACCTACCCTTTCATACGTTTTAATTCGAATATCATTTATTTGTAAAGAACATTGGTTTGCACCGGAACCTCTAATTCACTGACATATTTGTACGTTGATGTTAGAGAAGAACTATATAATTATTCTTGATGCTTGTGTAAGAAATAATTATTTAATTCACCTTAAAATGTTCTAAAATAAAAGTGTTAAAATGTCGATTAGTGCATGCCATCGATGTAACCATGAGTTGAAAAGCCGATTTTAATCACTTTAATGAGAAAAATGATATATGTAGAAAATTAATTGAATTATAAATGAATTAAAACTAGTTTCACCAAGTGTAGTTTACACTGAAAGTCACCATCAAGTAGATGCACTTCAAGTCATCCTCAGTTCTATAAACATTTAGCTTCACTCGTTGTTGCACCAATGTAGTCGAAACAAGATTTGACGTGAGGCAGCTTACACACCTTTTGTAGACAGTGCACAGAGAGTAAAGTTGATTAATTAGAACTTTAGTAGCGTGGTGAAAATCCCTCACCCCAAACCCCTTCTCCCCTTCACCATAATTTCCAAAAGACACCCATACATTCATAGACGCACACAAATACATACGCACTCACATTCGCACGATCTCATATAGACAATGAGATTTGGGATGCTGGTAAAACCTGATTCAAGACAAAATTTTTAACGTGAAAGGTTTAAAGGCGCAAAAGAAATTTCAATTTTAACAGTAATTTTGATGGAAAATCTTTGTTCTGACTATAAGCTCAGTACCAACAGAAACAGTTTACTGACTAAAGACACATTTTCATTATCTGTTTATTTAGGTTCGTATTTTACGAACAGCTACTGACTCGCAAAATCATGGCATAGATATTTATGTTTATGTATCTATATTTGTATTATTATACCTCACTATCAGTGTTCAAACTTACTATACGAAGTCAAATATGGCATTTGAGTCGACGTACTTTTTTCATGCATAAAAAGTCGTCAAGCTATTGGATTCAATATATACACTCA
>NC_068981.1:149057010-149057715 GCF_001194135.2 Octopus bimaculoides
CTCTCTCTCTCTCTCTCTCCCTCTCTCACATTCTGTGATCCCTACCTCTCATTATTTGGTCCCTCTGATTTCTTTCCCCTCTCTCGTATCCCTTAGTCCTTCTGCCCTCTTCAACTCTTCCCCTCCTCTTCCACGTGATCACTGTCCAGTTTAGGCATTTTCGTATTTTTTTCGGCTGACCGCCTTTCAAGTCATTCGCATCTATTCTGTTCTGTCTCACCACCCGGTCAGTTAAGATTTTCCCATTTCCTTTTTCATTACGCTGTCTGATAGTCAAAAGACCCAGTTTGTTTTGTTTTATTTTTGCTGCAATTGTATAATTATTTTCCTTTTGTTGTATATCCGAAAGACTTTTGTCTACTGTATTTGTATAATTCTATTTCTTATGTTACGTTCGTCTGATAATCGAAAGACCCTTTCAGTTTGTTATTTCCTTGTGTTAGTATATGTACATTCGTTTGCCTTGCTCAGGGGCTTAATGCCTTCAGCTTAAACCCTTGGCTCAACTAGTTTCGAGTAGTATCGGAGAGGATTGGGCGAAACTACGTGGACATTAAAGAAGTAATTGGCTGCGAATGATCCGTATATCTTGTTTTGTCCCGTTTGCCGTTGTTTTCCTATCATCCTTTTCTTGCTTGTTATGTTTTGAAGATTTCTGTTTGTGGTGTTTTTTTTTTACCTCTGAAACACACACACACACACACA
>NC_068981.1:149057802-149060615 GCF_001194135.2 Octopus bimaculoides
ATATATAATATTAAGCATGATGTAGAAAGTATGGGCTATTTACGGAGTGCTCGTAGGGAGCCAATGCGAAATAACACAAAGTAGAAGAAAATGAAGACGCAAATCCTATGCAGTCATCCAAATTCCCGAACACATAAATGAAGATATTCAATCAATGTAATTGAATCTTATTTATTTATACACATCAACATAAACCATGCATGTATAGGCGTAAAGATTCTCCAAGGGCATAAAGAATAAAACCAAACATACATAAAAATGTAGGAGAGATATAAGAGCATATAAAAATATATAAAAATACATATAAAATCACACATAAATAAGGATTACAAGTAAAGTCATTCGCTTTGTGCTCACTATATTTATCACGCATAACTTTTTATATGTAATCCTTTATTTATATGTGATTTTATATTTATTTTAATATATTTTTATATGCTTTTATATCTCTCCTATATTTTTATGTATGTTTGGTTTTATTCTTTATGCCCTTGGAGAATCTTTATGCCTATACATGCATGGTCTATGTTGATGTGTATAAATATATATGATTCAATTGCATTGATTGAATATCTTCATTTATGCGTTCGGGAATTTGGTTGAATGCCTAGGATTTGCGTTTTCATTTTCCTCTACTTTGCATTATATATATATACATACATACACACACACAGGCACACACATTCATATTCACATGCATGTATACTTGGGTGTGAGCGACTAGGGACGTACACGTGCGTGAGTGTGTCTGTTTCTTTGACTTGATAGTCGTAAATGAGCAGCAACGTCATTACACACTGCGTTATTTGTTCCCATTATCCGTGAAACATTTGGCTATGTAAAAATATTAATTCGTTTCTACTCTAGGCACATGGCCAGAAATTTTTTGGGAGGGGGTCAGTCGATTAGATCGACCCCAGTACGCAACTGGTACTTAATTTATCGACCCCGAAAGGATGAAAGGCAAAGTCGACCTCGGTGGAATTTGAACTCAGAACGTAACGACAGACGAAATACCGCTAAGCATTTTGACCAGCGTGCTATCGTTTCTTATTTCTTTACTGCCCACAAGGGGCTAAACATAGAGGGGACCAACAAGGACAGACAAAGGGATTAAGTCGATTACATCGACCCCAGTGCGTAACTGGTACTTAATTTATCGACCTTGAAAGGATGAAGGCAAAGTCGATCTCAGCGGAATTTGAACTCAGAACGTAACGGCAGACGAAATACCGCTAAGCATTTCGCCTGGCGTGCTAACGTTTCGGCTAGCTCGCCGCTTTTGAAATATTAATCCGATTATGCAATGAAAGAATGAGTGATATTGTCGGTGAAGGATGTAAACAACAGCGAAATAATCCAAAAAGTCAGTAATCTTCGAAAGCAAATGTATTTTGCTATATATTTATTTTGAGCTTGCATTCTCGTTGACTGAAATGTAATAGAATCTGCCATTTGGTAACTTGTAACTAACGGCACTATTATTAAGCAACAGTAATCCGGTTTCAGTCATAGTGTTTAGTCGGAGAAATCGACCCCATAACTTACTTTTGAAACCATGATACTTATTGTATCGTTCTTTAGTTGTCGAACCACTAGATTACAGAGATATAAACAAACTAGTACCGGTGTTCAAGCGATGGTACGGCTACACAAAGACACACAGACTAAATACACATGCGCGATGGGCTTCCACACAGTTTTCGTCTTTCAAACTCGGCCTGGAACTATAGCAGAAACCACTTGCTCAAGGTGCTGTGCAGTGGAACTGAACCTAAAACCACATGGTTGCAAAGCGAGCTTCTTAACCACACAGCTATGCCTGCACCTATTAAACCAAATAAGTATGAAATTTAATATATAATTAAATAAGTCTTTATTATTACATCCTTATTTGAAGGCGACGAGCTGGCAGAACCATTTGCACTCCGGGCGAAATGCTTAACAGTATTTCATCTGCCTCTACATTCTGGGTTCAAATTCCGCCGATGTCGACTTTGTCTTTTATCCCTTTCGGGGTTGATTAAGTAAGTACCAATTACGCACTGGGGTATTTGTGATCGACTTACCCTCCTCTTCGCAAATTTTAGGCTTTGTGTCGATAATAGAAAAGATTATTACTTTATTTGCGTTACTACCTCCGCCTTGGTGTTTGTTTGTCTGTGGACAAGATATCTCAAGAAACGCTGGATGATTCGGATGAAACTTTCAGGGATGTTTGACCTTGTGACTGGCATGAAATGATTAGATTTTGGGATCGGTTTTTTTTACTAACCATGCGGACCAACATAGATGGGACAACACAACATGATCAGAGTCATTTACAAACAGATGATATAATAAAATTTTACGTGTATAATGAAATCGAATGATAAACAGTAAATTACAAACAATAAATTACAAGATGTGGTGTTCAAAATAGGTATGCTCCGACCCCACGAGCCCTGTCTTTAACACCAACTTACTGTTAGTCTCACAAGCGTGCTCACGCAGGGCCTTTCACTCCCAACATGCGTGCTACACGCGTCCATTGTTTTTAAAACTCACTCTCTGACAAACACCTCTTTTCCAGGCCCACCTTTCTTTTCAAGTGAAAAGTGAACATTTTCACGAGGGCGAGGCCGGAGACGCTGGTGTTTGTCCCGATACTTTTCATTCACGACTTCCATATCACCTCTCTCGCAATTGCTACTACTACAAGAAAACAATTCTTACCTTTTTCCGTCAGGAAATCCAGCGGGTTAATTTTTACAATTGACTGAGCCGATAGCTGTACTCTTCTCCCATCTGACAAAAAATGTTCCGCATAAACC
>NC_068981.1:149061249-149062332 GCF_001194135.2 Octopus bimaculoides
CCGCCAAGACCAGGTCCTGACTATGCGGGTCACCTTGTTCGAAACCTCAGACCAGTTCTTTTCTATCTGGAGATCTGGGCCAACCAAGATTGCTAGCAACTTAATCGGGCCCTCCTTCCAGCGTCCTTCGACGTTATTCGAAGGCATCGACTTACTCCTCCAGGTGCCGAGTTGCAATCCGACAGACTTTTCCCGGTTAAATTTTGCTCCTGCTACCGTCTCATAAACCTTAATGGTTTCATCTACTTGCTGTAGGTGTTCCATCTAGGTTACGATGATAGTGATGTCGTCCGCGTATGCTGTAACCGATCCTCCACCTCCTGGATTCGACGGGATGCCGCTCAGCTTTTTCAGTAATAGCTCAAGGACCATCACGTACAAAAGCTGAGAGAGCGGACACCGTTGGCGAACCGACCGTTTGATGCAGAACGACTTCGAGAAAAAGCCGTTCGCCCGAACGTTCGAGTCGATGTTATCGTACAACTGTAGAGAACCAAAACCCAGTCCGAACCGTGCGAGAACAGAAACCAGGTACCGATGGTCCACCCTATCGAATACTTTAGCTTGGTCTTAATGGACCAGTGCCCCGCCCTTGTCAGACTTTTCACCATACCCTTCTACAGTGTAGCGTATAAGATGAAGATTATCCTGGATGGTTCTGCCGAGGACTGGACAGGTTTGGACCCCTCCGATCAGGCCATCTACGACACGCGTCAATCTTTTTGCTAACAATTTGGCCAAAATCTTCATCTCTGCGTTCAGCAGAGTGATGGACCTGAAATTATCTATATTATCCCCCTTGTCCGAGTCCTTCCTGACCAGCGTCACAACTCCCCGGCGTACAGATCTGGGGATAAACCCATTCTGCTGCCAGTTCGCGTAAACGCTACCCAGTATGTTCCCAAACAAGTCTGGCATACTTTTTTTTATATAGCTCATGGGGAAGACATCGAGACCCGGCGCGTTACCACCGCCGCAGTCCGCTATGGCCTCAATAACTTCCTCAGGTGTGATCGACCCTTCACAGCTCTCTGCATCCTGGCCCAAGAGACGCGGCAGGCCGGCGAGGAAGTCCATCGTGCA
>NC_068981.1:149062624-149063795 GCF_001194135.2 Octopus bimaculoides
GTTCGTTTATAAAATCACCTTGCGCATTCACTACAGATCGAATTATGGAATCATTTCCACGTTGAGCTTCTACAACCCGTACCCATCCAGCGGCCTTGATTCCCTCGCTCCCCATTGCACGAAATCTAGCTCTGACGATACACCCCATGTGTTTGGCTTCGAGGTGCTGGTTTAATTCCAGTCTCTTCACTTTCACCTGGGATGCATCGCCAGATGTCATGGCTTCCTCTAGGGCCTTAACTAATTCATTTTCTTCCCTACGCCCTCTAGCCACTAATCCTATGCTATATCTAATAGATTCGAATTTAATGACTTTTTTGAGGGCGTACCATCATTTCTTGTTGATAATGGAACCGGTTAACGCCGTCTGTATTAGTAACTTAATCCGGCTCCTGTAATCCTCAATCGCCAAAAGGGACTTATTGAGTTTCCAGTAGCCGGAACCCTTACTACATATCTTATCTAGGTACAGTTTCCAAGTTACCATCTTGTGGTCACTGTAACTGACCAAGTGGAATTGTGAACGCGTAGCTATTTCTTTATCAAATTTTCTAATAAATATCCTATCTATGTAAGATCTAGAAGACCCGTCGCTATTTGACTATGTCCACAATGGAGCGTTCGGGAATTCTAGTCCGTAGGGATCTACTAGCTGAAAGTGACTTAGTAGATCCCAGAAGTCTATGTTCGGTTTTCTATTAGGATTCGAGTCAACACTCCACGCGCGCATCGAGAATAGTGCTGAAGTCTCCTAACACAACTAGTGACGTGCCCAAAAACTTCTCCAAATCTCGGTTATAATCAGTCTGACTTGAATTAGGAGCATAAACTGCAACCAGCCTGATTTCCTTACCACAGCTGAACCTCAGATCTAAAACGACCAGCCTACCTTCTGGATCAGAAAAAAAATCAACTTTTTCTCTGAAACTCAGTTTCTTTTAAGTAGGACCAACACCCCACACCGCCACCCGCGGGCCTGGAGAAGCGAACCTCTCGTAGCCATTCAGGAGCCGGAGCAGATCTCTTGGCCCTTTTAGTTTAATAGCATCGTTGAGGTAAGTATTGATTCTATCTTTACTAATATTGTTCAATGGTTTTCTATCATTGTTTGAAAAAATATGTATTTTTATATTAATTCAATTGATTTTTAATGATAATTTTAGCCGATACC
>NC_068981.1:149066310-149067092 GCF_001194135.2 Octopus bimaculoides
GTGTGTGTGTGTGTGTGTGTGTGTGTGTGTGTGTGTGCGTGTGTGTGCATTTGTCCCTCACCATCGTTTGACAGCCGATGTTGGTGTGCCTACGTCCCCGTAATCTAGCGGTTCGGCTTAAGTAACCGATAGAATAAATACTAGGCTTAGAAAGAATAAGGCCTGGGGTCAATTTGTTCGACTAAAGGCAGTACTCCAGCATGGCCGCCGTCAAGTGACTGGAACAAATAACAGAATGAAACAATATTAACATAAACGTAAGGGGTAAGGTGTAGAATGCCGTACGTAAAAGGTTTGAATTCTGCTTATAGCATTTAGCACACCTCTTAACTCACGCAGGGTTCGATAGCAAAGTCTTCCACTGGTGTGGTGCTAGTAAAGTTAAGTTGATGATAATGTTATCTTCGTGTGTCTTTTTGGACTAGTACACACAGTTTACCAATATGGCTGAATCTATTTTTTTTGCCCCCGCAACCGGTAGATATTTTGAACATCGAACCATTTGAGTTACTTCCCTTGGCTGATTTTCTTTTGATAATACGAATAGGTATATAAACAAATATATAGATGAGGCACATAAACAGATATACAAGCTAGCGGGCAGGTATGTAGACATTTATCATAACAAGAGACAGACGAATACAAGTAGTGTCAGTGAAGCTGGAAAACAAATAGATTTATGGTAGTGTGTGTGTATATATATAAATACATGCATACATAGACATACACACACACACACACACACACACACACACACACACACACACACACACACACACACA
>NC_068981.1:149067484-149068442 GCF_001194135.2 Octopus bimaculoides
TATATATACACGTGTGTGTGTGTGTGTATGCTTGTGTATCTGTGTTTGTTCCCCCCATCATCGCTTGACAACCGACAAAAGAAAACGATAGAATAAGTACTAGGGTTACAAAAGAATAAGTCCAGGGGTCGATTTGTTCAACTAAAGCCGGTGCTCCAGCATGGCCGCAGTCAAATGACCGAAACAAATAAGAGAATATATGTATGTATGTATATGCATGCGTATATAAAGAGAAAGAGCGTGAGAGAAAACGAAGAAAACTAGGACGGGCAGATAGATAGAAAGACAGACAGGCAAACAGACAGATAGATAGATAGATAGATAGATAGATAGATAGATAGATAGATAGATAGATAGATAGATAGATAGATAGATAGATAGTAAATGAAATAGATACTAAATACATTCAAGCAATTGCAGAACGAAGTAGACAGATGGGAATTAAGAGAGAGAGAGAGAGAGAGAGAGAGAGAGAGAGAGAGAGAGAGAGAGAGAGAGAGAGAGAGAGAGAGAGCGGGAGAGAGAGAGATTAGCGGATAGAAAGTGGAAGGGGAGAAAACGAGAGAGGGCAGAAGGAGGTGAGATCGTGTTAATTCATTTTATCAGTAGCCCTATTTGGGAGTGACGAGTTTACAGCATGACGTCTAATAGGCGAAGCTGTTTAGAAACATTGACAACAGGTGTGGTGTTAGGGCGAACAAATGTTTTTATAATTGACCGACTATCTATCAACATCTTCATAGTTGTATTGGTGCTGGTAGTAGTAGTAGTTGATGTAAGGTAGTAGATGTTCGTTTGGTGAGAATGGGGATAATGGTGGATGCTTTTGTTAAGGTGGTAATATGACTATCAGAAATAAATAGACAAAGGCGGAAGTGAAATTGGAGTGAGAGAAGCTGGTTGGGAATGGGATATATATATATATATATATATATATATATATATATATATATATATA